>NC_137195.1:29280370-29320370 GCF_960531495.2 Zeus faber
ACACATACACACACATGCACATACCGGAAAATGCCTGCATCACCCCCCAATTTCTCATGTGAACCCCCCTTCTGGGGGAATGAGAGGATGACTGCCAAAAAAAAAGCTAGATTCAATTAAAGTGGGCACACGTGCCTATCAAGAGTTCAGAAACATGCTCGATGTCATAAGCAGGAAGCAGAGCCATTTGTGTGTGTATTGCTTTCTGTCTGTCTGTCACTCAGCCCATTTCTAAGAGAGACAGACAGAGAGAGAGACTACACAAGTCCGTCCTTGTAGAGCCAGATAATGGCCGCCGGGCCATTAATAGTCTCCGGTGTCACACTGAGCGCCAAGCAGCTTGATAACACCTGACAGGCCACTGTTTGGGCCAAGAATACAGATGACAAATACACGAGATTGCTGACAATGCAATCGCTTGACTGAAACGAGAACGGGTGGCAGAGGTGAAGGCAGACGGAAGACGGACAAGAGAAAACATCTTGTTTTAAGTCCGTAGATGATTTCTTTAAATTATTATTATTATTGGGTTTTTTTTTTAGCAAAAGGGAGATGCGAGGGAGAGAGATTTTAGATCAGCCATTTATGAACTCCAAAGCGATTAGACATGGAGAGAGAGGGGAAGGGAAGGGAGGAAACGGTGAGTGACGTGTGGTGATGAATTGTGCTCCGTTATGGCCACCCCCCCCTTTTTTATTTCCTTTCCTGGGCTTTCCAGGATTCTCATTAAAATGCGTTAGAGTCCTCAGGCTGCCCCCAAACTGCCTGCCCCCCCTCCCACATCATCAGGCCGCTTATCATCTTCAGAACAAACAGATATGCTAACCATGTCAGGGTGGCGAAGCTGGCTTGGATGGCGTCGATGCTGGAGCATCGACCGGCTCACGGGTGGTAAAATTGCATAGTGTGTGTATGCGTGTGTGCGTGTGTGTGTTTTTTTTTAGTTTTCTTTCTTTAGCTTGTGGTGAATTAATGGGCGGAGGGGGCTGGACTGCACAAACACCAGCAACCCAGCTGTTTAAGTGTAAGATTCAAAACAAAAAATGTTTTTTAGTCGAACAATTACAGGAGGATGGTTTTATCTGATCGACCCCCTCAGGCCTCACATACGTGGCTCCATCCACTTTTCACTGAGTCAACATAAGAATATTTGGTGCCAAAGTGCTCTTGTCAAGGTCATTTGTATGGAAAATATATGGAATATGACATTCCCCCTCGCTGTTCTGTCTAGGGATGCGCAGAAATTAAGTGGTATGGGCTCCTATACTGTGTCATCTTATCAACATTTTGTACCCCCTCTTGACTACGCCACATTTCCCATGCTCAGCTGGGCGTGCCGGGATTGGGCACTGGTCTCTTCCCTCTTTGCTTGCTGCTTCTGAGGGAAGATGTACTTTTAGAGGGTTGGTAGTGTCAATAGGGGGCACCACTTAAAATGGCCTAACCATATACAGTAATCAGGGCTTTGCAAATTACATATGTAAATTTTGACAAGGCAAGCACAGTATATTACCAGACCAAATTAACTCCTCATAAATTATTTGCTGAAAATAATAAAGGGTCACAGGATGTTCAAAATTTGCAACCTCTATATCATTGTGACTTGGTTTTAGCAACTAGCATGTGCCCCAGATCCCTAAATTGGCATCAGTGCATCCCCAGCTCTGTCTCGTTTTGCCTGTTTTGGAAGTCTTTTAACCCTTTCAAAATTACGATTAGCTTTTGACAATATTTTGTCACTTTGTTCTGAGAAGTACTGTTCATATTGGTGGGCAAACTACAGCGGTAGGGTGCTGATTTGTCAAAATGTTGTGGGCCAACTTGGATAAGGAGTTGTGGTTACTGGCCCACACAACACACGCTAGAGCTGGAAGAGAAAAATGCTTTGCTGACACATTTTATTATTCTAAAAGTCTACAGAAAATCTGTAGGGAAAAAAAACCACATAAATAAGCTTTTGCCTGCCTCCACTTGACCGGGGCAATGATTTGCTCTCATTGTTTATCATTCATGGGGTGTCATATTGAGATGGAATTAATTTCTCACCCTAATGAGTTGTGGACTGTGGACTATTGTTTTATTGTTTATTTTCGTTGCATCCTGTCACTTTTTTTATTTTCAGATGGTACAGTCAAAACGGACAATTCACATTAAGTTGACATTGTAGCTGTATCACCCTTTGTAGTGTGTATTCATAAATATTCCTTTCTCAATGTGCATTTCTAGATAAATTTTTTTACATCATCATTTAGCAGATGCTTTTGTCCGAAGCAACTTACAATTAGTCATACACCGATGCAGCCACCAGGAGCGATAAGGGGTCAACTGTATTGTTCAAGGACACTTCAGCATGTTAGCAGAAGGTTGCTTTAAACAGTCCTTCATGTCAGCTTCTGTCCTCTTCCATGCTGTCTTTCTATTCCCGAAGACAAAAGCCGCTAATGTCAAAGCCAAGAGTGTAAAAAAATAAAAGTAATATAAATAAAAGTATCAAGGCATGCTGTTGACCACTTCCTCAAACCATGTTTTCATTTTTTATTTTTTTCCTTGTCTCCCCCCTAATGCTCAGAGGTGGAAGAAAATACACTACTTACGCTGATGTGGTGGTGGATGCATGTTAGTAGGACGGGAAGTGGGTGTGAGCTCAGGGGAGACTGCTGAATGCAGATAGAGGAAAGAGGCAGAACCAGAAAGGAGCGAAAGGGAAACGGGGGGAATTGGGTGGTAGCCAAACAATGCACAGACCTAGAAAGATGGTACCCTGATGCAATGTTACTCTCCCATAGCCCAGTATTCCAAGAGTTTGATTATATTCGTAACTGTGTGACCTTTTTCTAATTTGGAAAACATGATTTTTATTACTTGGGTTCTATCTTGGCTTTGTCTCCCCTGGCGGTAGGGTGGGGGGAAAAAATAAATTATAAAAACCTATCTTGAAGGTCAGCCTGCATTGGTATCAGTTGGGGGAAATGTGAATCAGATTTACGAGTAGTTGTTTAATTTTCTTGGAGACTTAAGCGCCTGCATGTTAAGCGGTTGGTAATGTTTTCCACCTTCACCAATCTTGGTTCAAATATTTCAAATATATATATATATTTTTTTTTTTAACTGCAATATGGTATGAAATGCAATGGCCATGCTTAAAGGTCACCTGTATATTATTCCTCTTCCTGCATTCCCTCTTAAAAATGTCCCTTTAAGGGGACCTATTATGCTTTTCCTTTTTTTCTGTCAAACATATGTTACAATGTCGGATGTTGATATTAGACATGGCCGTAGTGTCAAATATGAGGTAAATAAATGACAAAGTAACTGCTGTGAGCAAAATGCTCAGTCTTCTGCCGCTCTGAACGCTCCGTTTCTACTGTCAGCTCGTCATGGATTACTCTATATGGTCATCTGCTCCATCAGATCCGCTTGATTCAGTTGCCATAACGAGAGTCAAAAGAGTTGGTTTGGCTCTGATTTTCACAATGTGGATTTTTTTTTCACCTTTTTTCACATAAATGTAATCTTCAGTAATTATTTTCTGTTTGCGAGTAGAAGATTCACTCACTCGCATGCTGCGAGGCTTGAGGCACATGCGTGGCTCGCAACTCGGGGCTCTTTTTGTTCAAGAGTCAAGTGTCAGTGAATGCCTGTGGGTCAAGCTGCAGTTACTGAGTCGCGAACAAAAGACTCTTTTGGGGGAGTGACTCCCAACTGAGTCATTTAAAAGATTTGTTCGCTAATAACTCATAGTTTGAGTCTTGCACCACAAGTCAATAGTGTAGTGTGGAAGTAAATGTGGCAACTACTAGACCTCAGGTTTTGAGAAGAGGAGTTTTAGCTGAATCGTTTGATAGTCTTCAAAAGGCTGTAGTCGCTCAGTCACAGAGAGGCATGAGTGTGAAGAAACTGTTTCAATGTAAGTGAGCATACCAGCTTGGATACTCATACATCACTTCATGAAAATAAACCATTTTAAGAAGAGCTTGAAATTCTGATTCTCTGGTGCTACAATCAGCTGTTTCTCCAGGTGACTGTAAGAATCAATGTGTTGCAGAAGGGAGTGCTGTAGAAGCGCAGTAAATCATTCCAAAATGCAAGAAATACCGGAGGTGGCCTTTTAATGAGAATGTATAACAGCCTCTGCCCACTTCCGTCAGACAGCTTTGACATTTTGAAGTTCTCAATGTCCTGGCTTGGCAGCTAAGCAGCGGGCACTTGCATGAAATGCTGTGGGACCCGCGTTCAGTGAGAGGGATTAACTACCACCGCGGGCGCCATGGTGCTGCACCATCCTGATCCACATAGATTGGAGTAGAGCGCTGACTGTTATTAAAGGTTTCATGGTCGCTTCATTTCTTTCATGTCATACATTATTGTGGAATTCACACATTTTGCTTAGATAAAATGGAAACCAATAAGGTTTTATATTTTAGAGTGGTCATATGGACTAGAGAACAGAAGAAACTAATATCCAGCAAGCTGAACTATCTTCCAATACACACCACAATTCAGGATTGAGTCTATATTACTCTTCCCTCTCTGTACTATCAGGAATACGTTGTATTCAATATTCTCCGTGTTCTCTCTGCATGTTAATCGTGGAGTTTGATCAGAGAGAGAGACAACTTTGCCGGTGACGTGTTTTTCTTTTCAAGATGGTAGAATAGCCTTCTCATGCCCCTCACAATCTAAGGGAAATGAGAAAGCATCTGGCAAATAAAAATAGTGTTAGAAATACAGATGGTTAAAGGAGAACTGGCAGGCCGGGGAATGGAATCTGAGCACAAGGACATGATTTAAATTGTTCGCAGGGTCGGTCCAGATGAGGATACCATGGCAGATGCCAATATAAGGGGAGAGATACGATGGCTGAGGAGGACAGAAGTATACATTTATGCTATTGTGTGTGGGAAATGGGATATGGGATGTCGGCTTGTGTTCGCTGCATGAAAATGTGTTCGTCATACTGTTTTTGCGGTTTTTCACCTGGCCTTGTCTCTACCTGACCTGAGACTCTAGGGCAAATGTGCCCTTAGTTTGCAACAGCCCTGATTAGTATTTGTTTTTGCTACAGGGACCAAATTAGGGAAAGGAATAGTCACTTTCAATTTCCCCATGTTGCCAGCAAGAGAGGGTTCTAGCAAAATATGCTATTGTGCAATTGGTGAAAGAGAATCTAACCCATTAGATGGATATTTAGCATGCTAGAAGTCCTTGGCACTTAGCTGGCAGGCATGTGATGACCACCAGCTAGTGGTTTGATCAAGAGCCTCTCCATGACTTCCTCGCTCTCTGAAATATGCAGATGAGGAGAATTTAGAGCTACACTCTCTCTTTGTCTCTCTCTGTGTTCTCTTGCATTGTAATTTCTAGGGTGGGAAGATGCAGTACAATGCCTTTTTTATTCACAAAGATTAATCAAAGGTTTTCATTTCTGAAAGGAAAGTCTTGGATGCGTGCTCTGGTAAATGGACTGCATTTATATAGCGCTTTCCTAGTATTGCAATTACTCAAAGTTCTTTACAGTACATGCCTCACATTCACATTCATACATCAATAACAGCGGCAGCCACGCAAGGCGCACACCTGCTCAATGAGAGCAGTTAGGGGTTCAGTGTCAAGGATACTTCGATGTGCTACCAGGAGGAGCCGAGGATCGAACCAGGAATCCTCTGATTACTGAATGACCCGCTCTACCTCCTGAGCCACCGTCGCCCTAAATGACTGGATTGTGTTGGTTGCATCAGGAGTATTGCAGGTTAAGTTCATGCTTGTCATTCCCTCACTCTCGTCGATTTACAAGAACCGCATATAGTGAAGAGAAGGGCATTTTGTTTAAGTGCATTTACTTTGCAGCTCAATTAATTTTCTCGCTTCCCACTACCTTTTCCCTTTCACACAACCATTTTCTCCTCTGCCCTTCCATCTTCCTAATTCCCTGGTCTGCCTTTCCCTCCATCCCAATCTATCTCTACATCTCCTCTTGCTATCCTATCCCACCTCTCCAGTTGTTGCTCGGCGGCGGATGTCTCATTGCCCGTCCCAGAGGTTGGAGGTCTGCTGGCTTCATGAGGTGGCGCCTAAGCAGCAGTAATGCGGGCATCTGTGGTGGGCTGCAGGATGAGTGTCGGGGCCCTCCTCAATGGGCTGTTGGTCTCCGTGGTGGCGGCGCTGCTTTGGAAGTACTCTAAGTTGAGCGAACACACAGCTCTGCTTGAAGAGGAGCTCCAGATGACCAGGCAGTCCCAGGAGCTCTCCCAAGCCCGGATTGACTACCATGCCGCCTTGCTTGCTCTACAGGAGCACGGCACTCGTATGGTCTGCACCGGCAAAATGCACACCGATCGTATCTGCCGCTTCGACTACCTCTGCTACTGCTCCGAGGCAGAGGAGTTTGTCTTCTTCCACTCAAATTCTTCTGTTATGTTGCCCAACCTGGGACCCAGGCGCTTTCAGCCTGCCCTGCTTGACTTGTCCTCGGTGGAAGACCACAACACACAGTACTTTAACTTTTTGGAGCTGCCCGCCGGTGCTTTGAAGTTCATGCCTAAGCCTGTGTTTGTACCTGATGTCACATTGATACTGAACAGATTTAACCCCGACAACCTGATGCATGTATTTCATGATGACTTGCTCCCTGCCTTTTATACCATGAAACAATATTTGGACTTGGATGATGAGGCTCGGTTAGTTTTCATGGAGGGCTGGGGTGAGGGCCCATACTTTGACCTTTATCGTCTCCTCAGCAGTAAGCAGCCGCTACTCAAAGAACAGCTGAGGAACTTCGGCAAGCTAATGTGTTTCACCAAATCATACGTGGGCCTGTCAAAGATGACCACCTGGTACCAGTATGGCTTCGTCCAGCCACAGGGACCCAAAGCCAACATCCTGGTGACAGGCAATGAGATCCGGCACTTTGCCAATACACTGATGGAGAAGATGAACATCACGAGGCTGGAGGATGCAACAATGGATGGAAAGCGAACCGAGGAGGAGAAGGAAAAGAAAGATGAATACATTGTAGTGTTCAGTCGCTCCATGACCAGACTGATCCTGAACGAAGCCGAGCTAATCTTGGTGCTGGCTCAGGAGTTTCAGATGAGAGTTGTTACGGTATCCCTGGAGGACCAGTCTTTCCCCAGCATAGTTCAGGTGATCAGTGGAGCCTCCATCTTGGTCAGCATGCACGGGGCTCAGCTTGTTGCCTCACTTTTCCTGCCCAGAGGAGCTGCCGTGGTGGAACTGTTCCCCTATGCTGTAAACCCAGAACAGTACACTCCATATAAAACCCTGGCTTCCCTGCCAGGTATGGACCTCCACTACTTGTCCTGGAGGAACACTTTGGAGGAGAACACAGTCACTCACCCAGACAGACCCTGGGAACAAGGTGGCATCGCCCACTTGGAGAAGGAAGAGCGAGAGAGAATACTGGCCAGCAAGGACGTCCCCAGGCACCTATGCTGCCGGAACCCTGAGTGGCTCTTCAGGATCTACCAGGACACTTTGGTGGACATCCCTTCACTCCTCAAAGTCCTCAGAGAGGGTCTGAAAACCAGGCCCAGCTTGAGGAAGGCCAAGCCAGCCAGCACAGTTCATCCGGGCCGGGTCAGAGAGGCCCAGTGCCAAACCTCAGTCCAAGCTGCCAATGAGGCCAAGCTCACAGTCTCCTGGCAAATCCCCTGGAATCTGAAATATCTCAAGGTGAGAGAAGTGAAGTATGAGGTGTGGATCCAGGAGCAGGGTGAGAACACCTACATGCCTTATATCCTTTCCCAGCAGAACTACACCTTCTCAGAGAACATTAAGCCTTTCACCACCTATCTGGTCTGGGTCAGGTGTATCTTCAACAAGATCCTCCTCGGCCCCTTTGCCGATGTTCTCACGTGTAGGACCTAGCTGAAATACCTTTTTGTTTTGCGGTTTGATCCTGTGTTGTCACACATTTTGGATGGATAACACTTGTTCCATGCAATCAAATATTGGAACATTTACACTTGTCTGGGGTGGATGAATTTTATTCATCCTGTGGCCCAGAGATTGTGCTGTATGTTGTAAAATCCAGCGCATGGATGTCCGCCGAATCGAAGTAGAGCACAATTTGATTTACCTGTGGACAACACTGAATGAGACTTGAATAACAGTGACAGAGTGAGATGGCTATAGCCTCTTGTTAATACAAAAAGATAAGAAGTATATATCACTGTACCTACAAAAGGAGGAAAACACATACTGCTTATAATTCAGATCCACAGATTTATTTATGTGCAAATTATTATATTAGATGTTTTAGCACTAGTCAGAACACTGATCCTTTACAATACATTTTTGTTGAATGCAATGTATTTTTTCTGTGGTGAGAAAGTGAGATAGAGATAGCATAGCTGAAAGCTTTTTGTTTAGTTTTTTTGTTTTTCTGTCTTGACAACTGTTTACTGAGTTTCTATGATTCCCACGGGACTTGGTTACCTATAGATTGTTTCTTGGCATTATTTTTTGCTGAATATTGCCAAAACTGAAATAATCTAAAATAATGTCATTGTCAGTCTCCCATGCTGTAATGTTTTCCTGCTTTTATCTTCAAATTTCCTCTTTACCATACAGTTTTACCCTGTTGTCGCTCCAAGTCTCACAAATGTTGGGACAGATAATGTGTCCAGGGAAGCCTGTAAAGGATATAACTTGAAAAAAAAGAGATGTGGACTCAAGTTATTGTGACTTGGACTCGAGTCACTGTTTTGGTGACTTGCAACTTGACAGAAAATAAATCACTTGAGACTTGACTTGGACTAGGAACTTAAAGACTCGTGACTTGAGTCATGATGACTCGAATGACTTGTTTCTGTTTACTTTCATTCACTGAAACCTTTGAACTAAAACACGATGGGTAAACAGAAAGGTACTTTGGTTGGGCTCGGTCCCCCTCACTTTATGTTGTCCCAGCTCGGTAGCAGACAGCCATGTGTTATAGTAATCCATGAATAGTGCCATTGTGAGAGATTTCCTTATCAAACAAAAGTTGGTGTTTAGAAAGTTGTAAACAGGGGAGGGTGTTTTTTTCTCTCTCCCGTGTTAAGCTCTGTGCGATGTGATTCGTCCACACGCCACACTCCATGTTTGTTTACTTTTGCTCCCACGTGCCGATAACGGAAGTGATGTGTTCACTGGAACTCGGAAAAAAAAAACTAAACTGTAATTTAATATCATCTTCCACATTTTTTTTTTATCTATCAAAAAGTTCTGACACACGGTATCATCGTGGATTTCTGATTCTTAAAAATTAATTAAGTCTTTTTCATTCAATCAAAGCAATTTGTGCAAATCTGTTCATACCTTTTTGAGATATTCTGCAGACAAGCAGACAGAGACATTGTAACAAAGTTTGATGTTTAGTCTGGCTGTCAGTACTTCAGTACTTGTCAGTTTAAAAGTGATGGGGAGGGAATATTTTTTTGATTGAGAAGAAATTAAGAAATATATATGATTTTATAAAGCTATTTGTTTGATTACGTTTATTTCACTGAATATCAATAATTATAATACAAATTCAATTCATTTCCATACTTTTTGAACAGGTTAGATAGATAGGCCAATAATATTATTAGACAGGTACTAATACCTTGTTTACCTTGCTCTCTCGCAGGTAAGACTGCAGTATCTTGGAGGGGGGGGTGACTTGACTTGACTCGCCCAAAGAAAAATGAGACTTGAATTGAGACTTGGACCAAATGACTTGAGACTTACTTGTGACTTGGATAAGAGGGACTTGGTCATGTCTGCTCGAAAAGAAAAAAAATGTAATAACTCCTGTGGTAGGTTTGCAGTTTAAGTTGATGCCACTAGGACTAGGAATGGAGAATTAAAGCTTGGGTATGGCTGCACTGTCCAACCAATAAAGCCATATTCTGGCTAATTGGTCCAGTGTACAATCTAACTATTCATTTTTACATTAGTTTTTTAGAAACCATACTTAATTCCTCAAAAGTAGTATGTAGTCATTGTCTACTCTGGCTTAATGAGCATCAAGCTTCTAACTGACCATACCAATTCAACCCAGGCATTTGTAAAATGTTGGTTCCCGTCATTTATAGCCCACAGTTCATAGCACAGCCTTGCTCAACACTTTACTATTGACAAACGTACCACTGCAGCAGCTTCTCACTGTGATGCAGTGAGAAAATGCAGTCCAACTGGCAAAGGTTTAATGGTAGAACTACACCAGACAAGTTGGTGCGGCATGCTTCCTTTACATCCATGTTAACCCACTGTAGGAGCTACAGTTCACTGGCCACATCAGCCCTGCAGTATTTCTCCTACCTTTGTTTTCCACACAATAACTAATAAATTGACATTGACAGTATTTCAGACATAAAACTTATTATCAAACTGTGTTAAAAAAAGATTGAAATCACTGTTGTTTTCAATATTCCTCCTACGACAACATCGATGCGTCTGGGACGCTTCACAAGTATATCATATCCTGTCTGGTGTCTCTGCTTTGCGTCGCACCCTCTTGATAAAGATGTGTCACTATGTCAGTATATATTTTTTTGCACATTTTGTCTTGGAAAAAAGTCAAGAAACAGCCTGCTATTGCAGTGCTTTGTGCATCTATTGCCAATGAACCAGGGTTTGTCACTAACTAGACCAGAATCGGTGGCAGTAGAAGTCTGGCATACGTCCGGGGGGTGTAACCCATTATTTTCCTTTGGAACTGCACAACACCACCAACACGCTAAATTGACTGTAATGTGCCAATGTTCATCTGATGTCAATTTGTCATAAAGTTCATCGCTAGGCAGCCTTACTTCTATACCACTAATGATCTTTTGCTTATTGGCCAATCTGAGGATCCTTAAACATTGTAAAGCTGCATGAGTTTAACCAGGAAATCTCCCTCCCAGTTAAATGTGCCACATTTCCATTTCGGCAAATACACTTTGTTGATCCGATTGTAATTTGCAATATTCTACTTCTGCGGTGCAGTTTGATCACTCACTTCTGTGTGAGGGAAATGTTTATTTGAAGCCAGTGTTCAGAGTGAAGAATGTGTTGTTTTTAAACATTATTATTATGTGTTTGTACTGTTACTTATTTGTGCCCTTCCCCTTTCAACAAGATCGTACCAGTGGTGAGCTTTGGAAATGAGAGAGTGTATTGCTGAATATGTTTTCTACGTTGAACAAAGACTAGGAATTTCATTTTGGGTAGTTGTGATTCAATAAAGAAGCCTATTTCATATTGTATGCATCATCATGCTGTTTATATAAGTTTCTTTTTATGAGGGTTATTCTGAGGGCACATGCCAATGAGAAGCGGTAAGGGGATTATTTTTGCCTCATTCACACTGGGATTGGAAGAGCCATTTCTGCTCTGTCTGCTCTGAATCTCAAATGTCCTTCGAATATTTTAGGTGGATTAGAGAGCGGGGCAGCAATTAAATGAGTGGTGATTATGCCTAAGCTTTCCTTGAGGATTCAAGTCATTAAAAATGAATTTGCTCATGATATAATTATTTTTATCATGGTTTTAAAGTGGGTGGTTGGGTGGGTGTAGGAGCCGCTTGGCCTAAATGTAAATGTATCTGTATCCTCACAGCGAAACAGAACTTTTCCAGCAAAAATATATTTTTGAGAACAAGAAGTAAACAAAAGCCGACTCTTCTGACTCTTGTTTGTCGTTCACTGGGAGGCCTCCCCCACTGAATCAAACAGTCGAAATTGAGCGACTCTTTTTACCAAGTGACTCGCCAATGACCGAATCTCAAAAGACGGTCGAAACTTTCATCACTAGCACTAGTTGTCGCTGTCTCCGTGAAACTTGAGCTTGTTCTGCTCAACCCGGAGCTACGACCACAAGAGCTCGATTCAAAGACTTATTTTCAGCGGAGAGAAAGCGAAGAATGAGAAGAACATGAAATGACTATCCCGAATTTGTTACAGTACCTGGTAATACATTCTCGTTCCTACATTTGTACAACAGCAACATCGTACAAACTCACTTTCTACGCATCTTTTTTCTTTTTCTTTTTCTTTTTTTGAACCACAGCGTATAAACATGCCCTGACTGTCCGCTGCGGTAGAACTGGTGGTAAATACTCGGCGTTCGATTCCAGACCATCTCAACAGTGCAGAGGCTTGCTCACGCTCCGTTTAAAGGCTGATTAATCTGGCATAAGAGAACACACGGTCCACCTTGAAACTAGATACGAGGGAACAACATTACCTCTCCTAGTGCTACCGAGTGCTACTGCACCCTCGTTGTATTATTGTTTTTCTATTTGCATAGTTAACACCAAAGGCTTCCAACTGGGAGTCCCAGAAAAAAATGTTCACGATCTTAAAGAGAATCCCAAGGAAAGCGCTTGTCTGTTGGGTTGCGCTCCTGCCACCGCCAGTCGTGATGACTTGACGATGAGACGTCACAAGCTCTTGTCATCTTGGAAGAATATTTGGTTGGTTTGACATGATCTCAAGGCTTGAATCTTGGCTCCCACAGTGTGTTTCTAGACCGTTGAGAAAATACATTTGAAACAAATTCCCGGACCTTTCTTTAAAGTGAAATAATTGATGTTTTGAAGTAAACAGCTCTCCCCTCTGAGAAGAAACTTAAAGACATTTTCACTTATAATCGCCATGCTATTTTCTTTAAACAATGTTTTTACGACTGATTTTTTAAGACTAAAATATAATATTTTTCTGACTAGATATTTTTTTGTGTTTTTTTCTGCCTTAAACATGTTTTTCTCCAAAATATTATTTATTATTATTATTTAAAATATTTACGATGTTTTTATTTAATAGTACATTATTTAATTATTATAAGGTGTTATTAAATCTTTATTTTATAATTATTTTATATTTATCATTTATTTATTATAAAACTTTATTTGTTTGTTCATTTTGTATTCATATTATTTGACATGGTCTTTATGTTGTGCACGGCGGACAAGTTTTCGCCCGGCACCTGCTGCAGGGCAGGACACCCAGAATGGCAAGCGATGGGCGCTCGCTGAGCGACACAGTGGTTGCACAAAGTGCAGTCATTGGAGCAACTGGAACGCTTTCTCCCTCTGCTCTCTCCTCCTCCATTCCAAAGTGCTCCCTTCCTCTCTCTCTTCTCTCGCTCTTTCTCTCCCCAGAGCTATTTTCTGCCAGGTTAATCGTAGAGACGAGATGCTCCGTGACAGGTGCAGATGGGACGCAGTGGAGTAAGCGACAGTGGCCTTCCCTGGAGTGGCTATAGTGTGTGTGTGTGTGTGTGTGTGTGTGTGTGTGTGTGTGTGTGTGTGTGTGTGTGTGTGTGTGTGTGTGTGTGTGTGTGTGTGTGTGTGTGTGTGTGTGTGTGTGTGTGTGTAACAACTACCGCTTAAACCGTGGACATGAGGATGCAGGCACCTCTCCTCGGGTTAAGCGTATGAGGTTTTGACTCCGCTTCATGTTTATGCTCTTTTGCTATGAAGCCATTTTCTCTTTAAGTACTTGCTGCTCTCCAGTTTGGACCAAGCCTTTTATTAGTCCACCTGGAAACCATTTCACTTCCTGTTTTGCCGGGGTGTGCGGTTTGTGACGGTCTGCGGTGCGGAATTTCCACACGCGATTGAGGCTCCGGGATGCCATCAAACTATTCAATTAGTGTGAATAAGTTTTGATCCGACGCTATGAGCGGGTGTGGCAACGGTCACATTATTTTATTGGAACTGTTCTCAAAACGTAGTATATACGTCGCGTATATAAAATATATGCATATAGACACCGCATGTTTTGGGATGCAAAACATAGTTCGTCATGCAGGTCGTTCAATAGCCACTAGGGGGAGGATCCAACTGTTGGATGCAGATAGTAAGTAGAAAGTAATTCCTACAGACTGTTACTCGAAGGAGAGCACCCGGAGGACAGTCATTTTTATTAGGGTTAGAACTACACAAAATAAACATTCACTCTCTCTCTTCGAGCCTTTTGTGAAATTCACAGCCAAGAGACTTGAGCCAACAAATGTGTTGATGCATTATAAACTCGTGAGTTCTGAGCCAAACTCTAGCAGGCCAATCCTTATGAAAGCACAGTTATAATAATAATAATAACTTCAATTTTTATAGCGCCTTTCAAGCAGGGGGCAGATTAAGGGAGAGAGGTGCGGGAACAAAACAAAACAAAGGGATCGCTAAACTAACTAATGGGGAAAGGCCACGGTGAAAATGTGGGTCTTGAGGGTTGTTTTGAAAGTGTCCAGGGTCGGGGTGTTAAATACAAACACTACACTTTTTACATTGAATTAACCCCACGGCACACCACCATCCTGCTAACCACTAAAAACGTCACAAAAATAACTGCTGATCATTATGGCCGACTAATACAAACCCCAATTCCAATAAAGTTGGGACGTTGTGTAAAATGTAAATAAAACAGAATGATTTGCAAATCCTTTTCAATCTATATTCAAATGAATACACTACAAAGACAAGATATTTAATGTTCAAACTGATAAACTTTATTTTTTTTTTGCAAATATTCAATCATTTTGAATTTGATGCCTGCAACACGTTCCAAAAAAGCTGTGACAGGGACATGTTTACCACTGTGTTACATCACTTTTCCTTTTAACAACTCAATAAGCATTTGGGAACTGAGGACACTAATTGTTGAAGCTTTGTAGGTGAAATTCTTTCCCATTCTTGCTTGATGTACAACTTCAGTTGCTCAACAGTCCGGGGTCTCCGTTGTCATATTTTGCGCTTCATAATGCGCCACACATTTTCAATGGGAGACAGGTCTGGACTGCAGGCAGGCCAGTCTAGTACCCGCACTCTTTTACTACGAAGGTGCGCTGTTGTAACACATGCAGAATGTGGCTTGGCATTGTCTTGCTGAAATAAGCAGGGACGTCCCTGAAAAACACGTTACCTGGATGGCAGCATATGTTGCTCCAAAATCTGTATGTACCTTTCAGCATTAATGGTGCCTTCAAAGACGTGCAAGTTACCCATGCCATGGGAGCTAACACACACCCATACCATTACAGATGTTGGTTTTTGAACTTTGCGCCGATAACAATCTGGATGGTCCTTTTCCTCTTTGGCCCGGAGGACACGACGTCCATGATTTCCAAAAACAATTTCAAATGTGGACTCGTCAGACCACAGCACACTTTTCCACTTTACGTCAGTCCATCTCAGATGACTTCTGGCCCAGAGAAGCCGGCAGCATTTCTGGGTGTTGTTGATATATGGCTTTCACTTTGCATGGTAGAGTTTTAACTTGCACTTGTAGATGTAGCGACGAACTGTGTTCACTGACAATGGTTTTCCAAAGTGTTCCTGAGCCCATGTGGTAATATCCTTTACAGAATGTTGGCTTTCAGCCTTGCCGCTTATGTGCAGAGATTTATCCAGATTCTCTGAATCTTTTGATGACATTATGGACTGTAGATGATGAAATCCCTCAATTCCTTGCAATTGTATGTTGAGAAACGTTGTTTTTAAACTGTTGGACTATTTGCTCACGCAGTTGTTCACAAAGTGGTGAACCTCGCCCCATCCTTGCTTGTGAACGACTGAGCCTTTCAGGGATGCTCCTTTTACACCCAATTATGATACTCACCTGTTTCTAATTAACCTGTTCACCTGTGGAATGTTCCAAACAGGTGTTTTTTGAGCAGTCCTTGACTTTCCCACTCCTTTGTTGCCCCTGTCCCAGCTTTTTTGGAACGTGTTGCAGGCATCAAATTCAAAATGAGTGAATATTTGCAAAAAAACAATAAAGTGTATCAGTTTGAACATTAAATATCTTGTCTTTGTAGTGCATTCAATTGAATATTGGTTGAAACGATTTGCAAAAAACATTGTATTCTGTTTTTATTTACGTTTTACACAACGTCCCAACTTCATTGGAACTTGGGTTTGTAGTTGGTGATGCCAGACTCGCAAATAATTTTTTTAAAGCAAACAAATCTCAGAAATGACTCTGGACTCTGGATTCATGATTTGGACGAGTGGGTGGATCTTCCACTCACAAACTGAAAAAAGGTCTTGGCCTTTCATTTACTCATTGCATTCCACCAAAGCAAAGACTTTTGACTGAAACTGAATGGTTCTTATGAGATTTCCATTCACAACCCAGAGACAAAACGACTCTCGTTCATTGTTGGGGATGTCCTCGCTCGCAGGGCGTCACGCACACCGAATCGAACAAAGGAAGAGTTTGAAAATTGAACAGCTCTTTAGTCTTTATTACGTGGGGCCTCAAGAGACTTGAGCTTTTTCTGATGAACACAGAGCTGCTATTCTGGCCTGAACTCTTGAATTTGAAAAAATTAGTACAGCCCTGCAATTTTGACCTTGCAACACAAGGGCTAGTTTACATTAAAACCTGGAATTTGCTGTTAACAAAAAAAAAAAATAATATATATATATATTTATATATATATATATATATATATAAATAAATAAATACAGACATTTGTTCCCAGTTGCTGTTGGAGTACTACACTACAGTAGGAACCTTTCCACTGTCATTTATTCACCTTCCATTCATTCCACTCGTTCAACATTTTTCACACTAACCCCACACACAATCACAACATCCACCGCTGAGGAGATATAGACGGAGAAGTATATTGTGCCGATTATCACCTCTGAGAACGCCTCCTTTATTTATTTATTTTATTTATTTGATCTTTTTCCTTCATCCAATTAAGGCTTAACCCGACAGCCCTAACCACACACACACACACACACACACACACACACACACACACACACACACACACACACACACACACACACACACACACACACACACAGGGGCTAATGCAAATATTCACCGGGGGCCGTTATCTCATATCCGGTGTGGCGCTTCTCAACTGGGAAGGAAGAAAGAAAGAACTTGGGAATGTGGGGATAAATTTCTCAATTTGAAACTCTTATGTCTTAAGATGTTTGTATTTTCATATTTTATATTCGTCATCCTCCCTCGAATAAAAACGGGAGTAAGGAGACAGGTTTTGTCATCCTGAGGTTGACTTTGTGGTCGAAACTTGAGTTACTTTATTCCATGTGTTCATTTGTTGATTTGCTTGCTTCTCAATAGGATGCTTTTTGAAATAGAAGAGAGAAAAGGTGTAGTAGCGTGTGGTGTTTATCTGATGCCTTTATTATAGGGTATTCACAGCCAAGAATGCAATGGAAGAATGTAACCCCTATCGACATATTTGAATTTGTTTATTTTTTTATTCCCCTTTTATTTTATGTCTTATTTTAAGTTTTGTATTCATGCAATGCTGCTGTAACCACCCTCCCTCCCCATCCCTCCCTCCCCATACCTCCACCCCCATCCCTCCATTCCTATCCCTCCCTCCCCATACCTCCACCCCCATCCCTCCATTCCCATCCCTCCGTCTGGCCATCAAGAAAAAGAGAGAGCAGGCGCTCGCTAATGGGGGGTTTGGCTTTGCAGAGGACTAGCGTGCTGCAGGGAGGAGGCCTGCGAGGTTAATCTGTGCGTCTTTCAAGTCGGGCTCTCGCCGTCTGTACCTCTCGCTCGCCCTCCCTGACTTTCTCTCTTTCTCTCTCTCTTTCTTTCTTTCTTTTGCTCTTTAATTCTTTGATCTACTCATTCTGTCTCCCCCCCCCTCACATTCCCTTCTGTACTCTCGCACCTCAAGCGCCTTCCCCTCTTCCCCTATCCCTCTCTCCCTCTCTCTTTCGCTCTTACATCTCCCCCTCCTTTCTTCCCACCTCTCTTCTCATCTCTCCCTCCTTCCCCCCACTCTTTCTCCCCCCCCTTCACCTCCATCTTCCTCCTCTCCTCCCCTCTCTCTTCCTCCCGCCCTCTCCATGTCTCTCTCTCTCTTTCTGTCTCACCTCCATCTCTCTCCTTTCTTCCCCTCTCTTTCTCTCTCTCACCTCGCTCTCCTTCTCTCTCTCACCCTTCTCTCTTCCCACCTGTCCCTCCACCTCTTTCTCCCCCTCACCCCAATCTCCCTCCTCTCTTCCCCTCCCTCTCTCTTTCAATTCAATTCAAAGGGTCTTTATTGGCATGGGAAACAGGCGTTTACAATGCCAAAGCAGGTCTGAAATATAACAACAAACAAAAAATAGATATAAATGTACATACATGGTGGAAGTTGTCTCACTTATATCTCCCTCCTTCCCTCTCTCTTTCCCCCCTCCATCTTTTTTCTCTCCCCCCCTTTCTCTCACCTCTACCCCCCCCTTTCTCCCTCACCTCTATTGCGCTCCCGCCCTCCTCTCTTTACCTCCCTCTTCTGTCTCTTACCCTCTCTCTCTCCCTTATGAGTATTATGATTACTACATCATTTTTAATAATATGTATTTATTTATTTATTGCTTTGTTCATTGATTTGTCTTCCATTTTTTTGTACTTGTCCCACTTGAATCAGTAGATACCACAGGTGCTAAATAAAGGAGTTCTAAAATTATGTTTCTCTCTCTCACTCTCACTCACACACACGTGCGTTCAGCATCAGTGCTTTGAACTCCAGCTTTCCGGTCTCTCTCAGAATATCTCTCCTGTTCCCTCCTTTGATGGTCTGTTACACGGTTAAGGTGACTTTGGGGGATTTGGCGAGGCGGGGAGCGTGTCGAGTTCGCGTCGAGGAGTTCTTGTCAGATGGATAATAACAAGTTGGCGCTGGCGCATCTGTAACTCCAATGTACTTATTTGTATAAACTTGTGTATGTATGTATGTATGTATGTATAAACTTTATTTGCTTTATTTATTTGTATTTCTCATAAATTCATTGGTTTATGTATTTATTCATTTACTTGTGTTGTTTTGTTTGTTCACTCACTCGTTCCCCCTAATCAATCTCTCTCCTCTCGTCTCTCTCTCACTCCCTCTCTCTCTCCACCATCTCTCCTTTTCTTTCCCCCTCCTCTTTTCTTGTCTTTCTCACACCCTCTCTTTCTCTTGTTTGTTCGTTCATTTGTGCATTTGTTTGTACGTTCATTCCTTCGTTCCTTTTCAGGTAATTTAGATTGTTTTAATATCCATGACACCAAGAGATATGTTGATTTTCTCATACAGAAATGGCGGAAGTTACAAAAAACACAGGCTCTCGTTGAGACATATAGACCCCTTGTGGTGTGGGGGTGGTGTGGTTTAAGCAGCCACAACGGTCTTGGGTCTAGGTGATTGGGTCCAGGATCAGTGTGGCTGTAGGCCTGTTGCTCTTTAGACTAATCATGAGCAACCGGTAAATCCCCACGCCCACACAGGAGAGGAGCCTTCTCATGTAATGTTGTACATCTGCTCCGGGCTTGTTCCACCTAGCCACTTCAATAAACTGGTATTCTTCTACTCTATTGTCTGTGTCTCTGTGTCCAAGGGCGCTGAAAATTGCCATTTGGGTGCCCCTGTCTATTGAAATGTTAAGCAAAACATCAGCATCAGTTCTGTGTATGACATCGGAGTCGGAGCGTCTAGAAATAATCGTGGCGTGCGTGGGTGCGTGCGTGCATGCAATAGACCCTTCAGAGGAGGAGCCATGAATCTGGGCAATCAGTCAATACGCTGGGTCGAGTACTCCCACGGACAGACGGCAAAGTTGAAAGGAAAGCCGGCAAAGTTGAAAGGAAAGCCGTCGCCTCCTCGGGCCCCTTGTGCGAGCAAGCAGCTTCTGGAGTACCTTCTGGGCCCTTTGCCGCTCATAGCTCCGGTAAGTTAATTGGAACATGATATCAAGGGCAAAAGCTTGACCGTCTGCTCTTTTAACCACGCTAATGGAACACATTTCCTGAGGGCGGCCGTTACCTCACTGACCCGCTCTGACTGCTGAGTGAGTGAAAGACAGAGAATTAAATTTTCACTTTTATTCACAGGATGCTCAAATGATATACACATACTGTATGTGGGAGCTGACGGTCCTTGAGGTGGTAGTCGAAACAACTGGTTACTCACGTATATTGCGCTCTTCTTAAAAAATACTTCCAGATGACTCTGGTGTAAAAAAGATGAAGAAAAGTGTTTATTCCAAGTTCCACAGGTAACATAATATGTCCACAACAAGAGTAAATCCAAAGTAAATTAATAACTCCTTAAGACAATAACTACAGAAAACTGTGTTATGCCACAGGTCTAACGCCACAATTCAGTATTACATCATACGCATTTCACATGTTTTCAGCAATTACTTTCTAAAATGTATATGTTTTGAAACAAATAACTAAATTCACTTTACATGGACTTTTTAGGTTATCTCTCGCTGTTCCCGCAGGTAGCTTTTTATGTTTGATGTCTATGAACAACTAATCACTACTCCAAGAGGGGGAGAAATACCATGGGTGAGGCAATTAAACCTAGAACCAAACAACAGCATGTACATGGAAAAATATAAACACAGAAACATCAGATGACAACATGTATTGACAAAATAGAGTTAATAAAGTCCAGGAAAACTGGGACAGCAATTCGGCATGTGGCCTCTTCCTGTCATAGTTATGGCAGTAAATGAGGGAGGAAAGAAGAGGGATGCAACCAGGAGGGTGCTGGGGGTGTGTTAAAAGTAGGTGCTGGTGGTGTGTGTGTGCCTGTGATGAGTCAGCCTGTGTGTGGGTGTGGGTGTGAGTGTGATGTGTCCACCGCTGAGTGTCTGGCACTTGTGTGGACCCTATAGCTTCTTGTTCTGATTGCGTTGCTCTAACAGGTGCACTTCAGATTCTACTGCTAGCATGTTCAATCTCTACCAATGACCCAGTGTCGAGTTGAATTGGCTTAACTTGCCTGTGAGCCTGCAGTTCAAAGGGCTTAGCAGCCTTGATGTAAGAGTTAATTCCAGCCACACTAGGCGCTCTAGATGACACATGAAGGCCCTCAAACATGTCTAGTACCCTGAATTTAGCATCTGAGGCTGCTAAAGCAGTTTGTAACTCTAGCTCTTCTCTCTGTAACTTTAGCATGGCTTCCTGTTTGTCAAGCAATCATTTTTGCTTGAGAGTGGAAGCTTGGGCTAGCAACATAGCTCTCTCCAATTCGGCTTTCAGACGAGCAGCTGATGCTGATGCAGATGACGACACGTTTGAATGTATTGAGGATGACGCTCTAGATCCTTGCTTTCGTGAGTTGACAGACACAGCAGATATGCTATCTGCGGGCTTGACCACTTCTTTGTCCTTCTTCTTAACTGAGGTGTTAAGCTCGCAAAACTCTCCAAATAGCTTGTTGAACTCAACTATCAACATTGTCTGAACAACTTGCAGGTTACTGTCATTGCCACCGTCCATTAAATGATGCATCTGGTTAGTTTTGCTGGTTAGCTGACCCATCCTAGCTTTCCATATGCCAACCGCACGACACAATCTTTCATCAATAGCCTTTGCAGTGACTTTAAATGTTGTAGCCCCAGCCGCTGAGGTAGAATCTGCATTCATCATCTTTCTGTTTACTTACGGCAAAGACTTGAATTGCTTTCCTTCCCTCCAGGGCTCCAATCTTAATAAATCTTTATTCCAAGTGGAGTGAAGTTTCCACAGGGAACAAAATATGTCCACAACGAAATGTTCCTCAACAAGAGTAAATACAAGGTTAAGTAATCATGCCTGAAATCACCAGCTAAAACTAAGGTAAGAAAACTGTGTTGCTTCGCCTCTAAAACACAGCCGACTCCCCCGGGCCGATTCAAGGAGAAAGATCACTCAAAGAGTCACTCAAACGAGAGAAGAGCGAAGCGTGTTTTCAGCACGAGAGGCTTAAGCTTAACCCTGCAAATGTGTACGTGAGGAAGTATGGAGCGACAGGGAGAACAAAAATTATCAAATTACAGCGTGGACTACAGAAACTGCAGATGGAAAAAAATGGTAAAAGTGCAATTACTTTCTATTTGGAATAATGGAACCATAGGAAGGACTAGAGAAGGCTTCCTATGATCATTTATTGTAAATGTCATTACCAATACACATTTTAACCTGTCATCTATCTAAATATAATTTCTACTTATTATGTGAATGTAAACAACACACTTGAATGTATAATTCAATATAATTAGCACACACGTGTTAAGGTGCATTGGCTCCTACACTGTACATAACCAAATATCAAAATAAAATATACACATACAGTACACACATTCATACAAAAATATATTGTACACACACACACACACACACACACAAATTAATCAGTTAATCATAATAGCTTTATTATATTATTTATTATTAAAGATTTACAGTGGAAAAAAACATGCCTCCGGTCCCCAAGTACACAAAACACCACACTGATGGAACACATTTCCAAGTATTCCAGGCGGCCATTACCTCACTGACCGCTGACCTCTGAGTGCGTCTCGTGTAAGTGAGAGTGAGGGAGAGAGAGACGATCCTTAGGAGATCTGTCAGTGCATCCACTCCTTTACGACGTCTAATAAAGCAGAGCCATCTGAAGTCACCTTGATTTTACGAGGGCAAACAAAAGTTAGATTAGCTTGCACTTCAATGATTAAAATATGCTCTGGGGGACATTAAGTTATTGCAGCACAAGCGTACATAGGCATGGGTAATTTTAGTCAATTCCACTGTGTGTGTGTGTGTGTGTGTGTGTGTATATACTGTATATATGTGTGTGTGTGTGTGTGTGTATATATATATATATATATATACACACACACACACACACACATCCATATACACTGATCAGCCACAACATTTAAACCACTGACAGGTGAAGTGAATCACAGTGATGTGATCATCTGATTACAATGGCACCTGTCAATGGGTGGGATATATTTGGCAGTGGGTGAAAATCTTGAAGTTCATGTGTTGGAAGCAGGAAAAACAGGCAAGCACAAGGCTCTGAGCGACTTTGGCAAGGGCCAAATTGTGATGGCTAGATGACTGGGTCTGAGCATCTCCAAAATGGCAGGTCTTGTGGCATGAAAGTCGATTCACGTTGAGCAGAAATGATGGCCGCCAACGATGTTGGAGACGTCAGGAAGAGCGCTATGCATCAGCTACTGACACATTGACATTTTTGTTGTGGTAAACCCACCACTGTTGTTGGCTTTTGTTTCAATCAATAGTTTGAGATGAGGAAATAACCTTTGCATGCTTCTACTTAAATGCCCTACTTTCATGATATAATATCACTGTAGCATGAACTTTTTACATTACATAAATTTCACCCAAAAGCCAAATATCCATAACTTTTTGTGAGTAGTGTGTATATATATATATATATATAGTATATATTACATTACATTACATTTAGCAGACGCTTTTATCTAAAGCGACTTACAATTATTCAAACACCGACGGACGCAGCCATCAGGAACAATTGGGGGTTAAGTGTCTTGCTCAAGGACACTACAGCATGCTACCAGGAGGAGCCTGGGATTAAACCAGCAACCTTTAGATTACTAGACTACCAGCTCTTCCTCCTGAGCTACCACCCACCAATCTATATGTATTTATGTATATATATATTTTTTTCAAGTGAACTGGGAAACTCAGAAGAGGAAATAACCTAGTTGTTGGTTCTGAAAAGCCGCCAGGAAATGCTTTTCCGGGCCATATGTGGTTAATTGGTGCGCTGCAGGTCCCAATTAGTCAACCCTCCTGCTTCACCAACGCGCTGCTGAGGCCCCTCCCCCTAGTCGAGGCACTGTTTGAAAGTCTCGGTATGGACCTCATCGGACCGTTAGACAGCAGTTCCCACGACCATCATTTTGTGTTGGTCTTAGGTGACCATGCAACCGGGCCCCCCTGAGGTTGTGCCATTGCGCAGTATAACAGCCGAAAGTGTGGCACAGTAACTGTTTCAGGTCATCGACTCGGGAATACGAAGGAATTCCTGACCGGCCAGGGCTGTTGGGGGTCCACGCAATTTGGACCAGCATGTTCAATCAGACACTGAGGAACATGGTTCATAAGTTTGTGCACAAAAATGGCCATAGGATTTTCTCTCTTTCAACTCCTCTTTGGCATGAGACTCCGGGGGGTGCTAGACCTAATTAAGGAAAACTGGGAGGAAGTGCCTAGCACCAGTAAGAAGGAAGTTCAGTACATTCTGGACCTGCGAGCAAAGATACACACGCTGGGGCACTTGTCACAGGAGAATTTGCAATTGGCAATTTGCACTGGGAGACAAGGTGTTAGTATTGCTCCCTACATCCAGCTCTAAATGACTAGCAAAGTGGCAAGGATGTTGGGGAGGTTGACTATGAGGTCGAGCGGTCAGAAAGGGACGGGCAACTCAGATGTATCGCCTTAAACTCCTAAACAAGTGGAAGGGGCGATCGTCCGTGTCTCTGGCCAACATGGTGATTGAGGGGGATGAGTTGGGGCCTGGAGGTTCCAAAAATTGGCATTCCACCCATGTCCTGTCCAGTCACCATCTCTCACCAGACCAGAGCGTAAACGGGGTGCTATTACAGCAGCAGTTCTCTGATGTCTTCTCCCCTCTGCCAGGCCACATGTTCCTCATACACCATCAGGGTGAAGGGTAAAGGTACGCTCCCGGCCGTATCGCCTGCCCAAGTATAAGCAAGTCATGCAGGCAGAATTAAAGGCCATGCTGCACATGGGGGTGAGGAGTCTACAAGCGACTGGTGTAGTCCCATAGTGCTGGTGGGTAAGCCCGATGGGTCTGGTTCTGTGTAGACTACCGAAAAGTGAATGAGGAGGCAATATTCGACAGGTACCCGATGCCCCTGGTCGACGAGCTACTTAGGCACAGCTCAATTGTATGACATCTGGATTTAACCAAGGGCTACTGGCAGATTCCCTTGTCTCCAGAGTCCAAGGAAAAATTGGCTTTCTCCACTCCACAGCAGCATATGCTGCCGCCTACTTGGATAATGTACTTATTCATAGTGACAGTATCTGGGGTACCACTCGGAGGTGGAGGAGTGGTCTGACCCCAGATAGAACCTCCGTGTTCATGAACAGTCTGAGCCCCAATATAAAGAAAGAGGTAAAGCAGTTCTTGGGGCTGGCCTACAGTAGTTTGTAGCCAACATTTCGGGGCTGACCAGCCCTTTGTCTGATTTAACCCGAAAAGGTGCATCAGAGCCAGTCCAGTGGATGAAGAGATGCCAGCAGGCGTTTAAAGCCAGTGCTGTGTACACCTTTTCTCTCCCTTTCTGTCTGCAAACTGCAGACAGAGGATTGAGGGCAGTGTTGTCCCAGCAGAGGTGGCTCCCTGGCTAAGCCACAGGCTTCAGGTGACAGCGCTGTCTTCTTCCCACCGCGGCGCAGCTGTACCGGGTCTGCCTAATCAGCGCCATTAGCACTGACTGGTCAGACCCAGCTGGAAAGTCTTCTTATGGGTTGTTTTGTCTAGTAGTGGGGATCGCGTAGTGCCAGACGTTGGAGGCATGCGGACCGCAACCGAGCCGAAGCCCTAACCCTCATGCTTGGTCATTTTATGTTCCCCTTTTGCCACATTCTTACAAGGATGCGTGACGCAGAGGTAGTGGTGAAAAAGCGCCGGCACGGCAGGTTTTTTATCAGTTTCAGTTAGAAATGCTCAAGTGCGGAACATTCAATCAAGACAGAGAACTTTAAAGACAGGCGACTGGGGTTTCTCTGGAGCACTCCCACACGTTCCTTGCCGTGGCTCCCTGCACTGCAAGACAAACACCCACCAACACTCCATATCCCCACTGGCTGCGAACACCCCCCCCCCCCCGCTTCCTGCATCTACTCCAAACCCAGGCCAATCTGTGCCTAATAACAGGCCGAGCTGCCCGCAGCACCAGCACCCCTGCCCGAACATCTGAGGAGCCATCTGTGGGCCCGTCTCCGTGCCAGGCTGGGAAAAGGGTGGGAAGAGAAAAGGGTTGGTTCAGGAAAGCGACACGGCATCTGGCGGCACCTCCTCTGGGCTGCCGGGACGGTCCACCAGTGGTCCTTGGGTCTGACAGAGCGGCAGGGGCCTCTGGCTGGCTCACCAGGTGGTCCTCGGCAAGGGTGACGGCCGCCTCCAGGGTCTCAGGCTGATGGCAGGGGACCCAGCTGGCCATCTGGGCCAGGATGCCCTCCAGGACCGAAGGGCCGGCTGATGCGGGTGTAGTCCAGGGTCCGGAAACGCTTTGTCCCTCCGGTGTCACCCCCTTCCGGTCCAGGATTGCCTTCCTCACCACCGTATAATCAAGGCGGGCAGCGGCCAGCAGGCTGTGGGCCGCCTGCTATGCCTCTCTCATAATCAGGGGGTGCAGTCGTAGGGCAGTTTCTTCACTGGACCATCCACCCACCACCATTGACCATTCAAACATGGTTAGGAAGGCCTCGGCATCTTCCTCGCCTGTCATCTGCTGCCGTGCGGCTGGCTCGTGGGCGGTCCTGTAGCGGCTCCTGTAGCGGCTCCTGTAGCGGCTCCTGTAGCGGCTCCTGTAGCGGCTCTGGCAGTGCTTTGTGGTCCTTCCTCCTGCGTCCGTGCTATTGCCTGGAGTGTCTGAGTCTGTTGTTGTAGGAGCATCGACTGTGCCTCCTGCATCTGGGCCAGCTGGCCAACCAGGCTCTCCAGCGGCGACCCCTCCATATCGTGACTTCGGCCTTGTCAAGATCCTGCCGACAACGCCACTGTCGTGGGTTCGCTACCCAGGTTCTTACAATAATTAATATCAGTTTCAATCAGAAACACTCAAGTGCAGAACATTCAATCAAGACAGAGAACTTTAAAGACGGGCTCCGACTGGGATTTCTCCGGAGCGCTCCCGCACATTCCCTGCCGTGGCTCCCCTCACTGTAAGACAAACTACTACTAATCTACCACACTGACTCCCCTTGCCTCTCGGCCTGCTCGACCATCCCCCTTAAGTCTGCCACACCGATGTAGACTTTTCCATATTGGACCGAATCAAGAAGAAGGATGCGGGTGATCATGTGACTTTAGTCAGTGACTATCTTAAAGAAAAATGGCCAGATTACATACAGATTTAAACTGACAGCTCCAAGAATCTGAACAATTACAGATACAACATGGAAAGCCGATATCAAATCATGTGTCAATCTTCACTACAGAGCTTCGGGCAATCTTGTGGGCACTTGGGTGGGTGGAGGAAGTTAGACCAGGAAATATAATTATATGGTCAGATTCTACTGCACCACTTACTGCACTGAATGGTGGGAAAAGTGGGGCCAGATCAGATCAAATAGTAGATATTTTCCTTGTGTTAAATCGAGTATCTAAGTTGGGGAACACTGTTGGGTTTTTCTGGGAAAAAGAAGCTGATGGAAGCTCATGTGTGCAGAGCTGTCAGAAATTAGAGTAACAGATCATTCATGAAATCAATATTCACTGCAGAACATTGTGAGACAACAAAAACTGGAATAAATTGTCTTCATCGCACTGGACTCTACATAGGGATTGAACTCATTCAATGGAGATCTACAAATGACTTGTGGAGGGCAACAATACACTGTTGCCGCGCCAGCCTGCTGCAAATTCATCAGAAGAAGAAGAGAAGCCCTTTTGTCCAACAGTCAGGGACCTCCCCCACCAACCAAGGTAACTCAAAGACAAAGAAACAAACGTTTAATATAACAGAAAATGACCTGTGTAACCCTACAGTGTTAAAATGTGTGTACTTCATATAAAACAATGTAAGGTTAAAGGCAAATAAACAGATTCCTAATCAAACAAACTGTGATGTTGCTGTCTGTCGTCCCCCGTCCGTCCTTTTGTCCGTCTTTCCCATTCTTCCTCTGGAGCCTGGGGAGAGAGCTATGAGGCCAGGAGTTATCATCATAAAAAAGGCATGAGCTGGTGTTGCATTGCCGCCACATACACACACTAACACGCACAGCACAGTTTACATGGCAACACTCAGGGTGGAGAAGGCCCCTTGGAGGAAATTTTTTTTTTGAGCAAGGGGCGCCACAACACCACAAGCTGTATTTCCATAATTTCCCCCCAAATTTTTAGTTTAAGCAATATGGATGTTTTGTAGAAAATTTCAATAAATCCAAAGCAGCCCAGCCCACCACTCCAAGATACGTTAGATAATAGGATGGCTAAAAGCAGAGAACTTATTTCCCCCAGACGCATTGATAAAGTTATAATTAATAGTATTCAGATATACGTCAATTCAGGGACTATTTTTCACTTCTTTCAACAAGGAAGTTGCTTCTAGCCAATTGACTATTTTGGATATAAAGTTATTTTACGGAAACACCGTGAATTTTACCATCTAAATTTTTTTCAAATTAAATTACATCTCTATATTCGAGGATTCAAATACAATTTTCTACCCTGCAACTTCTAACCAGTGGTCAAGTGTCTCTCTCTACCCAACAGCATATCAATCTATCAAACAACCAAAAAGAAAACAAACAAATACAGAGGAGATTTTTCGCTGTATCCCATCTCAACGGGACACAACTCCCATGAGGAAAAAAAAAACAAGCAATCGAGAAACCTCATTATTCGTCCCAGGCCGAAAACTCACAGCCAGCTGCCTTGGTCCCTTACTATGACAACCGGCGATGGGACATAGGCATAAAAAAAACATGGTAAAAACCATAAAATAAAATGAAACTCCTGGCTGTCGTCTCGTATCCATTTTGGAGACGGGGAAAAAGAGAATGTCCCTGGATTCTGTCGGACAAATGGGTTCCAAACTGGCAACCCCCGCCGCAAGGAGGGTAATACTTTCCACTGTGAGGGAGAATGATGGAGCAAAACAAAATGGAAAAAGGAAAACTTTTTGTACTCCAGCGCACATTATTTTCTTCTTCTTCTTCTGGTGTCAGATGTTTGTGTGTGTTTCTCTCTGATTTATTTAAGACTTTAAATGCCGTGAAGGCAACCGCCGTTTATGGCGTTGTTCTCCAAATAAGAAAATGAAATTTTGTCTTAGAGGGCGTGACTAGGACACAGAATTAACGTCGCTATTGATTTGAAACAAGCTCAATCTGTGGTCTGGGCTGCCATCCAGTCTAATTTACCAGTTTAAACTCAGCACAGCAGCAAGGTTTGACTTGCCACAGCGCCGACCGCAATGCTCTTTCTATTATGGCGGCCAGTAGACGGGGAGGGTACAAAAGATGTTATTACAGGAAGGGGGTGGGATGGGTGCTAGCAATAAAACTTGGAGAAATACAACTGCCACAGGGCCTGCCGCCGGCTACGAGTCCGCACCTTAGAGCAGAGTTTAAGTAATGCATGTCATTGAGTGAGCAAGCCGGAACAAATTGTCCATGTCTGGAGTCTTTGCGAGAAGTCCTTCGTTCTTTCCACCAAACTGGAGGCCAAATGAGAACGAGGGGAAGATCTTCCCGGACAGGAGATGAGTCAGGGTGCACTGCTGCAGGGCCTGTGGGGGGAGTTGGAGGGTCGGTTGCAGCGGGGGGCGCAGAAAGGGCAAGGTAGGAGGTTGGAACAGCGTGTTACAGAGGAAAAGAGCTGGAGAACACCAGGGGCTCCAGGCGCTGTTCCGTGTCCGTTCCACTCTTGCAGTGCTCTGCGTGGTCCCCGAGCCCGAGAGCGGGCCGAGCTTTCTGGAAGCATCTTGAACCTTTTCTGTCCTCCACACCACCACAGCCTGCCAGATGCAGACCTGATGCGAGGCTCAAACAACCAACTCGCAAACAATTCGCTCGTAACTAACAAATCCTTTCGATGACTCTGGAGTCGGGAGTGACTCCTCCTAAGGTGTGAGAACCAAACCTGATTAATGAGTTGAACCTTTCATCATTAGTGAAGAGAATACCTAGCGGAAATTCCTATTTAAGTAGGAGTATGGTAACTGCGGAGACCCTTTACTGAGTAGAAGTAGAAGTTGACTTGAGTAAAAGAATGGTGGTCGTTATCGCAAAAAAACTCCCCACCAAAAAATTCGAAAATTCAACGTAAAATTCTAACCAAAAAAAATCTGTTCTGAATAACGGGAACCAACATTTTAATATATATTTAAACATTAAGCCCTGAGGTTGAAAAAATAACGGCCAACCCATCCTTGAACTTTTTATGTCAGGTGGAAAAATGTCTTTGAGCTGTTATCAAAGATCCTTAGATGCGTTCGAACTGGTTCAGCTCAAACGTCTCACTGTAGGTTGGTCAGTATCTAAGAGATTATATTTCTAAGAAGTAATTGTCACGGTCTCATCACAAACAGGCTATCAAATTGAGCTCTGCGGCGGCGGGCCCTTTGGTATCAAATAATCCCATCGCTGTAGATCTGGTTCAATAGAGCTCAGGAGAAAAAAAAAAAAAAGGTGTTAACAATGCCAAGACCTTGTTTTGTTCTGAGATTACTAAGCTTCACAAAACAAACAAACCAATGTTTTTGTGTACTTCGGATATTTTCTGAGATAAGTTTATGGCATTTTGGGGCATATACTAATTAAGTAATATTTTATGTATATAAATTATATTTATACATTCATTATGTATTTATAAATGTATTAATTCATTATTTAAATATATATACACAAATTTAAATTAATATAATTTATAATAAAATAATAATAGATCATTATTAAATTATATTTATACATTAACAATGTAATTATCAATGTATACATTCTTTAGAAATATATATTTTCTCATATATATCTTATTTAATTACATTTATTCAAGTTTGAATAAATATTTTAGAGAAACAATATACACCGATTATTCACAACATTAAAACCATATGCCTAATATGGTGTAGGTTCCCCTCGTTCCGCCAAAACAGATCTGACCTCAGTAATGTTTATGTAGGTGCTACGTGTCAAAGTAACATCCACATGAATGCCAGGATCCAAAGTTTCCCAGCAGGACACTGCCCAGAGCATCACACTGCCTCCGTTGGCTTGCCTTCTTCTCATAGTGCATCCTGGTGCCATCTCTTCCCAAGGTAAACAATCACACGAACCTTGCCATCCACATGATGTAAAAGTAAACGTGATTCATCAGACCAGGCCCCCTTCCTCCATTGCTCCATGGTCCAGTTCTGACACTCATGCGCACATTGTAGGCGCTTACGGCAGCGGACAGGAGTCAGCATCGGCACTCTGACCAGTCCGCGGCTACGCAGCCGCATACGCAGCAAGCTGCAATGTACTGTGTGTTCTGACACCTTTCTAACAAAGCAAGCATTTTTCAGCCATTTGTGCTTTAGTAGCTCTTCTGTGGCATTGGACCAGACGAGCGAGTTCAGTGTTGACGGTTCACTGGGCGTCCTTCCTTGGACCACTTTTGGTGGGTACTAACCACTTCATGCCTGGAACACCCCACAAGACCTGCTGTTTTGGAGATGCTCTGACCCAGTCGTCCAGACATTACAATTTGGCCCTTGTCAAAGTCACTCAGATCCTTACATTTTCCCATTTTTTCTGCTTCCAACACATCAAAAACTGACTGTTCACTTGCTACTTAACATATCCCACACCTTGACGGTGCCATTGTAACAAGATGATCAATGTTATATACGTCACCTGTCAGTGGCTTTAATGTTGTGGCTGATAGGAGTAGACACTATAGGTTATAGTTACTAGGTTTGCTGAGTATCATGCAAGTGAGGTCTTTACGCAGATGAGCTAAGTTATATTATAGCACTGATGTCACTCCGCCATGAAGGGTCACTATTATAGGCGAGTTAATGATCAGTCTTTTGATCTTTTGTCGTCTCTTTCCCCCTACGATCATATACAGTCTCCAGCACATAAGTAGTTTGTCTCCCAAATTGAATGGTGGCCACTTTTGCTGAGTGTTAAACCAGAAGAGGTTATAACAAGGTTGTTTCTGTTTATATCAATGTAAAGAACGCTGCGATACTTTATAGAAGTGTCAGCATTATGTCTGTCTGTCACGATAAAGTCATGGGCTGAATAGTAATCATAATTGCATTTTTCCCCACGATGAAAATCAGTTTTTCTGGGGTTTAAGCGATTATCATATTTCAACATTATGTTATCGGTGTGTCAATCGAAAATGCCCCCAAAAAAGGCCCTGCTTTTATGTAGTGTGTATAAGAAAATGACAAAGCCTAGTCCATTTTTCTTTGCATAACCCTTTAACACAGTTATAAGACTCAGAGGGCTTTACGAGCCCCATTTAAAGAGCGCTTTGGCAGAATCCTCCCCAAATCCATAGACAGCAGAGGGGAATAAAACTCTGCTAAGTGGGATTTCTAACCCACGACCCCTCCAGGGATGGCTAGAGGTGCGATAGACGCTGAGTGGGAAGATATACTGCAGCAATAAGATGAAATAGTAGAGAGACAAACTGGTAGCACCATTATCCATAGTATGTCAATGCGAAGTGGTAGGAAAGTCACAAATAGTGATATCTATAACCACATAGTTTCTTAACCTATATGTTGAACCAATGCACAACAAAGATGGCAGCATTTAAAACAGACACAGGGAGAAGTAGCGCAGATAAAATCATCCTGAAAGCAGTATCTGCAACGTGATGCTCATTAAACAGCTGGGACACTGAAACGTCAATTATGGATGTAATCATGTATTTTCCATGATTGGTTTCTAATCCATTTCTCATTAGAGCCATTTTTCAGTGACGAAAAGGGTTGATTAAATTGTTTTCTTAATAAAATGCTGTTAATCCTGGCATCGGACGAGTGTTTTTCTTCAGAACACAAAATAAATTGACGTGATGTGCGTCTGCACGTCTTAAAAAGATCACAATTTTCCAGTTAATCGTCTTTTCCGACACACTGTTTTCACACTCTTCCACCAGTGACACTCATCCAAGGAATTCATCCAACCTTTTTTTGTCCCCCTTATTTCCTTTATCCTTTTGTGTCAAAAAAAAATCGAATTTCAACAATGCCATGTTTAACGCCAAAGTGACAGGGGTTGCATTTTCGGGGATATCTATAGTCTGTCCGTTCCCCCTTCCCCCCTTCATCAGTGGGCTTCTGGGATGGGTCCAGGAGCTATTTACCCACAGACATTTTTTAATCCTCTCCATGACAAAAACGATGGAAAGAGCTTATCTCGTGAAAACAGACATTCAAATCAATAGGCCAATCTAGCTCTTTTGAAAACTGAGAGAGAGAGCGAGAGAGAGAGAGCGAGAGAGAGAGAGAGAGAGAGAGAGAGAGAGAGAGAGAGAGAGGCAAAATAGCTGAAGGGAAGCTGTCTGATTTGTCGAGTGGGGAGCCGACACCCATCAAATAAATTTGCGACACACACAAAAAAATAAAGACGAACGCTGTTTTTGGCTAGTACCTCCACTATCCCCAGACCATGGAGCGGTGTGGTTATTTTCCAAATTTGCGCCATTGCCCCACCATGTAATACCTCAAATGAAGAGCAATCATATTTTGATCCCTCAAAGGACCACATAAACCATCTAATTAAATACAGTGATTATCCAGTCGGTGATGGTGGCGACGGTTCCTTATTTCTCTGCCACTTACTATGCATTCCCTACGGATCTGAAAAACATGTTTTTCCTACGCCAGGCTGGTCATCTCCCTGTATACCGTAGTCCAATTCAGGCCCTGCAGATCCAGACAGCGACCTAGCCATGATTTCATTCCGGGCAGTAAGGCAACTAAGTTGAACAACAACTCCATACTGAGATGATTAATATCACGTACAGATCTCTTTCATTCATCTTTAGACGGACACAGCCTTTATGATATACAGACCTGTGAGGGTATCTACGGGGGACCTCTTGGTGGTTGGTCCTCATTTCAAAAAAGGCAATATCAAATTCCCACTTCCCAGTTCCATTTTTCTTTTACTAACAGAGCTCTTTCCATGACAGCATTTATTCCAAATTTCAATCAAATTATCAAGTTGAAATGTGCGACTTCGGCTCCAGTGCCGGATCACAGATCCCTGTTCAGTCGGAGCTTCTTGTCCCGGATGTGGCGCAGCAGGACCTTGCCCCTCTGCTCCACCGTACGGATCAGAGGTCCAAGGCCGGCAACGCCGCCTCGGCCATCCCAGAATTCCCTGTCGGTGTACAGGGAATGGAGCAGGAGGCTCTCCAGGCAACCCGACTGCAGCACTGACACCGCTTTCTCCGGGAACCTGCCGGCGAAATATGGAGATTAAATCAAACTGTCAGCCAGTATAACTTAACAAAAAAGTATTACTTTTGTTCATTTATCATTATGTCAGTATTATGATATTGTTGCTTAACAATTCTCTTCCTGAGATCCGAAGTTGTAACCAAGAGAGGTCTGAATGCATAAATTACCACCTTAAATTGCTAAAAGGAAACAGGGAAAAGTGTGGAACCCTATTCCTAACCAAAACACTCTTTTTTAAGTTTATCCAAGGTTGTCGATAGATTTACTAACGGCTATACTGTAGAGTTTCAATATGATTAATACAATTTTAAGGTTCCATTCCAGGTTGCATTTCAGGTTCCAATCAGAATCAGAGTCAGTTTTTCCGGCAGGTACATTAACATATACAAGGAATTTCTTCTGGTAAGGGTTTGGTGCATTTCACTACAGAACCATAAGCATAAAAAACAACAACAAAACTGTCTAAAAAATGGAGAATAAAAATAATAATAAAATGATCGATCATATAAAAAATAAAGTAGAAATAAAATTGTCAGACATATACAAATAGCCCAAAAATACAAAACAGAAACAGTCAGAAATTGAAGGTATACAAATATACAAAATGTGATACTATGCACAGGATAAATGATTGTTGCATTAGGGGGGTAAGATGGTTTGGTAAGGCATAAATAAAATCGTAAAGTGAATGTGTAGCAAAATGGTGAAAAGACACCCAAGACTCAGAAGAGTTTAAAAAAAAATTATATTCTGTTATTACAGATTGGGAATATTTAATTCTTGCATTCATTCACCACGTAAATCCAATTGGATCCACACTGGATCTGTGTTTATCTTTGTTTTCCACATTGTGGCGGCCAAAGGGGCGTGGTGAAGCACCGGCTGCGGTACGACAGCACGGTTCTCTTTCGCGCTGTCGCCAAGCTGCCTCCAATCGGCCCAAATGGGCCGATTGGGGAGATTTCTTATGTTTGTCTGTCTTGCAGAAGGGGTGCGCTCACGGGCTTGTCAGCAGCCCAGCAGTGGAACGCCATTCCTCCTGCGCCTGAGATCATAATGATGATTATTATTATTATTATTATCATCATCAGCATCATCATTAGCATTGTAATATTCATCATTATTAATTGTGATTGATACTTGTGGCCAGCGTACCATGTTGTTCAAGGTGACAATAAAAACTCTTGCCATGTTTGGCGCACCATGGCCAGAAAGACTCCGTCCCCCTCCCTAAACCCTTACTTGTGGGCAGAGTCTCCCACAGACAGATAATGACATATGATGATACACTGGGTCCAAACAGCACACCACACACCAACAGATTCCATTTACCAAAGGTTACTAGAGTCCTGACTCTCAAAACCGGAAATCTTGTGCCATCAAACGTGACTTAAGAGAAAACAAACATGGCAGAGGAAAGGCTACAAAGGAAAAAATTTAAAAAATACAATGGAAATACACTGGACTCTAAATGTTGCAGATTTGTCCTTTGCAGTGTTCTCATTTTCCGCCATGGCTGCTGCTGTGTTTACTGTATGACTTCTTCGGTTTCAGTTAGCTTGGCTGCCATTTGGCTTTCGGTCTTTCCCGCATGACAATCTGAGCAGATTGGGGGAAGCAAAAAACACTCGTACACCACAGGTAAATCTGGCACGATAATCTGTAGAACCATCAAAAAATCGGGGCTTTGCTGACGATTGTCAGAAGAGAGGAAGATGGGCCAAAATCGGCTTTATTATCTTGTAGTGTGTACCCCGCTTTTGCGCAACTTGCCAACATTGGGCTCACTAGTAAGCATAGTGCTACTTCATGTTAACTTGTGGAGACAGGTGTGTACATATGTGTTATTTCATATCTCCGTTTAATTTGCATATTGACCTTCTTTTTGCTGCTCTAAGGCCTGCATTTCCCTACGGCATCAATAAAGAGTTATCTTATCTTATTGGAACCAACAAGACAAAACAGCTACAAATGCTCCAAATTTTAAACTCATACCTTTAAAAATGTACAAATAATTCGAGCTAGGCTAGTCGATCCCCTCTGCAGCCCGTCGCTATCTCTGTACTGGGACTCACAGGGATGACACCAGTATTGACCTTCTCATGTATTTGATCCTACATTTCAATCCCAAACTACTGATTCAACTTGAAATATTTGCAAACATATTGCATGACCAGTCCTGCATTCAATAGGTGTCGGTACTCACTCTTCTATTCCCTCTACAAGGCGGAAGTTGAGGTTGTCCGCAGGCTGGTGTGGTCTCCCAGCATTGTCTATAAATACCATTCTGGAAGTGTCTACCTTCCTAACCTACAGGACAACAACAAAAAGAGTAAGTATAGCAGGTTTAAAATGCAAAACAGATAGAACACATAAACTGTAAGTATATTTTACATAGAAAGTTGAGGCCAATTGAAACCCTTATTTTTCCTAAATGAAACCACATCATTGCCATTTCTGGAGAGAAATGTGCTAGAATCAGGGGTGCCCAATACGTCGATCGTGATCGACCGGTAGATCGCGAAGGTAGTGCGGGTAGATCGCACGCCATTCAAAAAAAAATAATAAAAAAATAAAAAACCTGCAAGGAAAAGACAAAACCATGGTCAACATGATCAGTTCAGTTCAGTAGTGCAACCTCTGTCCTCAAGGCTGCAGCGCCATGATTGGGGAACTTTCAAAACCTTGCATCAAAGCTGGAGACCCAAGGGAAGGCAGGGAAGGCAGGGAGGGAGGGGAGGGGAGGGGAGGGGTGCGAGGAGCGCCCCGACAGTGCGTGCTACACAGAGCAGATTAAAAACTGTCTGTCAGACTTTGACAAACCAAGGTGCTTTACTCAAGCCAATTGCTACATTTATGTGCTTCCCATTAAGGGAAGATATTGAGGTTGATTCACCCCAACACTGTTTCACCTGAACTCATCTGTGGTGGAGGATGAGATATTGACACTTCAGGCTGATATTCAGCTCAAGTCCAGGGCTCATGGAGAGTTTTGGAACCTACTCAAGGAGGCAAATGACCCAAACATGAGGAAATGTGCTACCTCCTTGACTGTATTATTCGGCTCTACTTATTTATGCGAGTCAGCCTTTTCCCACATGAAGATTATTGAGCCTAAATAGCGTTCCACCATGACAGATGATCATTTGGAAGCCTGCTTGAGCCTGGCTATCAGCAGCTACTGTCCGGACTATGCAACCCTGGCCAGTGAAGTAATGAAGGTAGATCATTTTGACCTGGTCATTTTAAAAGTAGCTCGCAAGCCGAAAAAGAGTGGGCACCCCTGTGCTAGAGCTTCACGATTTCACAGTTCTCAATAAATCACATATAAAGCTTCAAATACCATGGACTTTAATCCATTTAATCAATTAAATGGAGAAACCTCTATACAAACCCTTATTTTCAAAAATCCTAAAATGCCAAATTATAATTATAATATATTTTTTATGAATATGATAATATAATTGAATGAATCTATGCATAAAAAGTAAAAATATATAATATAACAAAATAAATATTTAAATAAAATAATATAAAAATATACTATATTATTTTATTAACTGTATTTATATTATCTTATATTTGATTTTAAAATATATACTATATCGAATGTACATTTGCTCCATTGAACATGACGTATGCATTTTGAAAATGTATTTTTATTTTTTACCAAGATGTGAACCAACACAAGCTCCTTGGTGTTCTGACACTTGGCGTGCAGTAGGTTCTCCACACAGGTTTCCTTCGTGCCGGGGCGAAACCCGCAGCAGCACCGGTCCAGGCGGTCGTTGACCTGGAGGACCAAGAAACAAAGATGATCTGAGGAAAACGTAAGGGGATATCCCCCCGTGTAATGGGAGTGTATTTCTCCACGGAAGGAGAACTGATACACTGACATGTTATGTTTTTCATTAAAAGAACATACCGTTCAGAGTGTAAATACAGACTGATGTCACAAGATCCCATAGGCATATAATTGAAGTTTCTGCCATCTTCATATGTGTTGAAAAATATAATATCATAATAATAATAATATCAGAATGTGCAGAATACACCAATTATTGTAAAAGGTCTAACCATATATTTTACGATAAATATATTGCAAATATATTTAAATAAACAAATACAAATATTGAGTTATATTCTTAAAATATATCTAAATAACAGAAAAACAAGTGATGTAATATTGTAATATATGAAATATTTTTCAATATTCTTGTATTGCCAAATGTTTATGGACTCCTTCAATTTATTCATATGAATTTTTCAGTAAATGACAATCACTTTCAATATATTATAAGATATGTTTGTTCTGGCAGGGTTCAATAGCATTTTTTCAACGATCATATTTTCATCATGGCAAAACATTGTGTAGTGTATAGAAAACTGTTGGACAACTTGTACCCTTCAACTTTTCTCCAATTAGACTTTTCCCTCCTGATGGTAAAAATTAGAAATAACCACTTAGAAATAGACAAAGTTGGGCTTAAATGAGGTCACAGCAATCCCTGCCAGTTAGCCTGGTGAGCTCATTTCATAGCCTACCATGGGTTTAAGTTAGAACAAAAGAGAGAAATTTGCCTCTCTTAACTCCAACTCACACTCTAAGCCTATGAGAATCAAACTGTGTGCTGATGAGGTGTGAGTTTCTCTTCTGAGTTCTCACGTGTTCAAGTGAGACACTTTATCTTGATGCCTTGCCTTACTTTGGTTCTGCTTGTATCGAGTGGTGTAGTGCGGGGTATACGGCGTATACCTACTTATTTTTCAGTCAGCATTGCGTATACCCACTTCTAAATCCCCTCTGATGCGCATCATTCAGTAGTATCCTGCAATAGCCAAATCATGAGACAGTCCGAGCACACGTTCTCTTAAGAACACCCACCCACATAGATGATCTTCACATAAACAGTGGATAATTATGTAGTTGTCTTACCCTATAGTTTGTAGGCCAGTATTGATTGATTGCTCTTTTGTGGCTATTGTTAATTCCATAATGATCCTTACTCCCTGAAGTCAAGGAGCAGAAGTTAAACGACAGTTTTCAAAAGCTACTAGCTATTTTTGGGTGAACTAACTATACAAGAGCAGTCTTACATGTCACTGTTTATAACACAGGGCATCCCTTGCTGGATGGGCTGCTTAAATCTTTTTTTTTATTTTTTTTTTTAGTCAAAATTTACCCTCTTCTCCAGGCACCACTACTCCACTGCTTGAGAGTATACCCAACTACATAATTAGCCACCTATAAATAGAGTATACGCTGCCTTTCCATAGTACACACATTACGCCTGTTGAAAGCAGTTTATGGTTGTATCAGGCTGTTCTCGCAAATCTCTGCCACATAATTGCACGTTTTTAGAAAAACAGGTTTCTGCAGTGTGCTTTCGCTTCAAAGCAGTTTCCCGGTATATATCAGTCTGATTCATGAGTTTCCTTTAGAGATTCTCCATTGAAGCACCTACGGGGAAAAGGTCTCTGCCCATCCATATCGGAGTTCTGAAGTGTGATGTGAAGGATGAGGTGTGGTATGACATGTCCTTGCGACAACGTCGGGCGCCGCTCCTCGCGGTTTCCTCACCTCTACGATATTTCTACAGCACGCTGCCACATTTCACTTTCCCACATTAACATCCAGACAGTGAGACCCCCTGAATCTTCGCAGTTCAGAGGGTCTTTCAGAGGCAGAAAAAATATGGACATTTGTGGTTGTCCGGGAGACGAGATGTGAGATTGGTGAGTGTTCATAGTCTTGTCAATAAATCAGCAGTATGTTTTATCGTTTTAGCGCTGAATCCATTTTTTTGTGTATTGGGTCACGGTGCAGTTGTGTTGTGATGAACTCTTAACTTTGGTGAACACCATTCTCAACACATTTGGTGAACACCACTGGAGTAGCAGCCCATCTATTCTGGCCTTCTAATTATTATGGCCTTCAAATAGTTAGTGATGCACAGAACTGGACTTAAAAACAGAGCACGGAGGCCTAAAAAGAGATGTGATTGAGCCAGGTCAGTGTCGGTATAGAAAATGAACTTCTGAATAGGCTGCTGTCCCTGCTTT
>NC_137195.1:29322870-29437870 GCF_960531495.2 Zeus faber
AATCTGTAACCTGACTGAGAATGTGTGTGCATGTGTGTGTGTGTGCACGAGTGCTTGCGCTTGCATGACTGGTTGCGTGAGTCATTATCTCCTCATGGCCCTCCCTAACATTCCATTCCCAAGACATCCAGCGTTCACATAATCTATCTAACATAGAAATAATTAATATTTATAATTTATATCCTATATCTCCATAACAACAATTTATCCTGTGCATAGAATCACATTTTGTATATTTGTATAACTTAAAGGTCTGCTACATAAATTCTACACACTGCACCTTTAAATATCTGACTATTTCTGTTTTGGTGTTGGATATTTGTTTACATATGACCAATTTATTTTTATACTTTATATTTTATTTTATTTTATTTTATTTTTTGTTTGTTTTATACTAAATGTTTTCGGTCTGTTATGTTATGGTCTGTAGTGAAACGCACCAAATCTAATCAGAAGAAATTCCTCGTACATGTCAATGTACCTGGCGAATTAAACTGATTCAGATTCATGCATTCAGGCAGACTGCAAGGCTCTCGTAAAAACCTTCCCTGTCCCAGAACAAACAGAAGCAGAAAAATAAATGTTATGAGGCCATCAAGACTTTCTATTCTCTCCTGTAGCTTTCCTTTTGTCAGTGCCCTGCAGTAAGTGCTCTTACTGCAGACCATTGTATCGCTGCACTATGGCCTCTGGCTGTCTGTGCTACTGCTGTTGCTATGACTCCAGAGTCAAATGCTATCGAGGCCGTGCCCTGCTGTAACACTGGATCAGAGTTAACACTGGGAGAAGAACATATATGTCATTTGACTTGACATTTATGTCATGACATTTCACTGCATATAACTAAGTATGTAAATGTATGTGACAAATAAACCTCTTGAATCTTGAATATATAAAGTATTTCTACTATTCACACCCTGCTTGAGCCATTTCTTAGTGAAAGGATGTCTCAGGACTACACATTTAAATCAACTGAGCAACCAACAGAGGCTAAACTTTTTCCATAAGGAGTATGATACTCCTATGGTTGTGTGATTCCAAAGGTGGAACTGCACGTGTGCTCTTCTAGGCTATGGTTGGGTTGATTGCGAGCCAAGCCTCCCTTCTACATGAACAAGTAGTAATTTGAACCAAAGCTGCAACATCCTTCCTAAGAATGAAAAACACTTGACAGTAATTAATTTATTGCTTGTGTCTGTTTTACCCACAGCAGAAAAAACATTAATTTCATATGTCTTAATTGTGCATGTCGTTTTATAATTCTTCCTACCTGTAGTAAAAAGTCGAAGAGAGCCAGCCTCCCCCACTCTGAATGGTGGACCCCCACGCAAGGAGCTGTGTTCAGGCCCGCAGCCTTCCCACAATGCACTTTGAGAATCTCTTGGTACTGGACCCAGCTGAGCGGCACTGAATTCTGGTCGTTGTCCCGGTCGGCCAAGTGTTGGATATCCGGGTCCCACCAGACAGCTGGTCTAGGTGTGCCGCTAGTGTACTTGTAGGGTAATACGTCGCTGTGGAAAGTCCTTAGGACCGCCGGAAGGCTCCTGTTGAGTCCCAGGACCCTGTCCAGGTGGAAGGCAAAAACCTCGTACCAGTCTTCGGCGCGTTTGACCAAAGAGCAGCTCCCATGCTGGCAGCACTCGCTGTGGCTTCCTGATACTCTGTGTTTCAGTGCATCATGGGTAGACGGGTCCTTCTTAGGGCCTATGAATGTCTGAAGAAATACATAAAAAACACACTGTAGATCAGTGGTTCCCTTCCAAAGAACAACAAAGGGGTGCAAGGTCTTAGAACTGTTCAGAGGCTGTCAAAAATACATTTATAAAATCTGTCACCATGCTTGTTTGTAACTTTTGTTCTTGTTGCAAACCAAGCCAATGCATGGAAGGAGCTCAAGTTTTCATGTTTCAGGTTGGGGTTGATGTTCCCTTTTGGGGGAAAACTTACTTTCTTATGTTTGGCTTAACTTGACTATAAAAACATAACAAACTTGAATGTACTCTCAACTAAAATGATGGATATGGAGCATACTGTATGGAAACGCTGTGAAAAAATGTGCTCTACTGAGCTAGATTCATATATGTTGTTTTTTTACAACAGCTTTTTGAAGTGTAAACATTTACCCAGAAACCCACCATAGAAGTAAACTAGCCTTAAGATAGAGACGACAACCACTAACAACAGTTCTGCCTGTTCCATCTTAAATATATTTAAGAAATTTGAGCGCTCCGTGGACTCTACAATGACCTCTCAGAGGAAGAATGCAGTGTATGTTCCTGGTTATATGTAAGAAGCAGATATACTGTATATGAAAAGACAACTCCCTTGACGTAGTGTTGAATGACAAACTAACTAACTTTACCTGTAGAATACGCTGATTCGTGGCATTGTAATTCAGGGCAACTTGAAGCACTTGTCCATGGGCAGGAACCCTGGCCTTGCTGACCACCTCACCCATAGCAAGGAGCTCAATCTTCTGGATGTCGTCATCACTGAGCCAGGGTAGGGCATGGCGATCTAGACTCATTCGGATTGGCCTCTGGTCGGTGTCTGGGAAGTCCTGCGGTCTATAGCTCTGACACAATCTTCTGTCGCCTTTCATTTTCACTGCCTTAAATTTGGAGAAGGCCTTGTTCTGCTCTAATACATTGAGATTTGTTATCTCAGATTGCTCCATGGAGAAATTATGCTGTTTTTTGAGATTCCTGGGTGGGCTTTTCACAGCCTGCTCCTTACCAGTTTTGTCAGATGTCCCAGAGTGCCTTGTTGCATGTTTCTGTTTTTGGAAAGAATTGTTACGTCTGCTGTTGACTTGTGCATCTGCATGTCTCTTTTCCTGTCTTTCCCCCCAGCCATCTTTATGATGGCTATTTTTAGTTTGAAGGTTTGTCCGACCGTCTGACCATCTGTCTGCCTGTCTGCCTGCCTGTTTTCTGTCTCTTATTGGGGTATTTCCAGGAGAAGGGTTGAGGGCTGTGGTCTGGCTCTTTGCTAGATGATTGTGTGTTTTTGAGGAAGGCGCACCCACAGCCCTGCCGGTGCCCAGCTTAATTCTATGCCTTGGCAATGTGCTGTTGACTGTAAACTTTGGAAGAAGGGAATGTTGAAGATCTGTTGGGTCCTGGCCAGCGTCTGGCCTCTCCTGCCTTTTGGAGGCAATTCCATTACCCTTGTGCTTTTTCCTGCGTGAACCAGCATGACTTGTATCTGGGACAGCGTGTGCATCTATGCTAGCAGTGCTCGTCACATGTTCTGAATGCTTGGTCGCTATGATTAGACGTTTGGGCGTAGCTTTCCAGGCCCCACTATGTATGTTAGTAGTCGGAGGAGAGCCTCTTACACTGGCCCTGACCCCACCTGCCGAGCTCAGGGCCTGGGACGGAAGCTGGTCGAAGGCAGGTGGCGAGTTGGGGAGGCGGATGGTGCTGATCATGATCACGGAAATCGTGAGGAAGAGGAGGACAAACGGGAAGAGGAGAAGCACTCTTTGACTGCAGCAGAGCCTTGACCTCGTCCTCCAGGCCTGGGAAAAGGAACAGAGAGGGGCAAAGGAATTGAAGAGGCGGGAGAGAAAAACAGAGAAAAAACACCAAAGTTAAGCAAAGGCCAACAAAGCTATGCTTATAATGGAGAAGTGCCATTAATTGCAAAGATAACACTTGTGCAGTCAACTGAGTGGAATGTTCACATTGATGTGGGGGCTTTCGAAAAGACAGAGTCCGATGTCTGGAGAACAGGCATGTGGAACACAAATACACCTTATTCACATTGTGTACAATGCCGCTGGCACTTCAAGAAAGAATAGAAGGATGAGAATGGAGCACAAATTGCGATTGGCTTCAAAATTGTGTTTTCCTGATTCCCACGTCGTCGATGTGCAACCTATTTTAAAACAGCGGGATTAAAAATACTTGAAATGGAAATGAGAGAAAATCGAGAGACTGAAAGAACAAGAACAGCAGAACTCAGCGAGAGGGGAGCTAATCCACATGTATCCTGTTTATGGTGCATAAAAGTGGAAATTGCAAGAACACGGGTGGTTTGGGGGCAGGGGACAGAGGACTGCAAGGTTATGAAGCTTGAGTCTGGCTCTGCGCTCTCAGCAGCTTACAGCAGAACTGGACTCATCCAGCCGAGACCAACACGATTGTGGCACCCACATATTTCATGGGCTGCCTTGGGCATGCAAATACGAAAGTGAAGGCGCCTCACACAATATGCTGTCACCCTCTGTTTTTGGCCTTCTGTGTGCCCGGAGAAAAAAAAAAGGCTCTGCAAAATGCAATGGTAACGTCGGTAAAATAATTCTATGTAATGTGACATATACGGCAGTGCCTTCGCATTCGATGAATAAGTCATTTGCCCTGCTGAAAGAGTGCGCCTTGGCTATGAAAATAAAGTAAAAAGACAATTTTCCACAACACATCAAAATGCCTCGACAGTGTCAGTTTCGAATGCCCTTCCGTTACCCATCCTCACCTATGGCTGGTTCCGAAGGTGGAAAAAGCAGACTGTCCTCATTCACTCCTCAACAGGGTGACCTAGATATCTGCTACCTCTCCACTCTTCTACCTGGCTGCTTTCCAACACCCTCCACCCCATTTTGTTGGAGGAGGAGGAGGAGGGGAAAGGAATTTTACAGACCCCCAAGAAGTCATTCTCCTGTCTCCGAGAGCCGTTGATGACATTCCCAGAGCCCCCTCCACCTGTAATAGGATTCCATTACCCCCCCCCCCCGCTCCTCCACCACCATCCCACCTCTCTCCTGTTTCCTCATGACCAAGGAGTAGTTTGTTCAGGAGAAAAAAAATCCAGTGCAGTACTACAGTATTAAAGTGAGGTGAGGGTGGAGATTTTTGGGCCAACTGTCTTGACTATAATCCTAAACTGACTGAGATATTGTGCAAATATATACACTGATGCCGGCTTTAGTGTTGGGCTAAGTAATCTTTACTGTAGGTGAAATGTGACACAAAGTATATTTATTTTAGCACCGGTATTTTTTTATTGTTGCAGTTTTTTACTACTTTTATAGCGCTGCAGGTCTCAATACATTGATTCTGCAGTGACTGCAATGCATTTATGCCAAATAATGGATTTAAGTACCAAAAGTTCAACATTCCAAGCTCTTGGCAATTAAAGACTTGGCAAAAAGTGACGGCTGATTAAAATTACTTCCATTCACAAGTATAATAATTATTATTATCATTTTAATTGTGTTGAAAACCGAGACAAATTGGTAGTGACTGTTGAAAACGGGGATATTTTAGTGTTATACACTCTGTCGGGACTCGTGACCCACAGCCCCAAACCGGGACAGTCCCGGACAAACCGGGATATCTGATCACCATGTGTAACACCCATCTTTAACTGTCCCGACCGCGTTACAGGAATTATTTTTTTTATAAGAAAATCACTATCAATATGTGTATCAATTAATTTGGGATATATGTCGACTCATGGGGGTTTCATGGCAATGACTCTCCTACTCCTCCTCCACCCAGCTTCTCCTCTTCCCAAAGAGGTGCTTCCCTGAGGCTGAACGGCTGCAGCACCTGTTGTGTCTCCACCCAATTCTGCACGCCTGCAGCCAGGAGAGAAAGCTGCAGAGCGAGAGAGAGAGAGAGAGAGAGAGAGAGAGAGAGAGAGAGAGAGAGAGAGAGAGAGAGAGAGAGAGAGAGAGAGAGAGAGAGAAGAGAAAAGCCAAGAGCCGTCGGATAGACACCTGGCTGGTCTGAACGGGAGAGAGAAGTTATTAGGGGAGACGTATGTGGGTGCAGGTTTTTGGCTGTCAGATTTGAGTATGAGTCGAGGAGCCAGACGGACCGGGAGAAAAGAGGCACAAAAAACCTGCTGTAAGACAGATAGAAAGACAGACAGAGAGAGAGCGAGAGATAGAGAGAGAGATAGAGAGAGAACAGAAAAATAGAATAGGGCAAAAATACCTTTGTTCAGCCGGCAATAATGTGCTGTTACATAAACCTATCAAATCAAATAACATTTTTTATACAGCACTTTCAAATAATGCTCCAAGGTGCTATACATAGGGCAGGAATATAATAAAAAAAGACACATTTAAAACAACAGAAAGAAAACTGGGGACAGGAATATAAGAAATAAACATACAGTACACAATAAACAGACATATACTGTTATAAAACAGAAGCTGCACAAGGTGCCTACAAATTGTGACGGGTATTTAAATCTACTCTCAACCATTTAAGGACATCTTTTTTAAAGAATATGCATATATATATATATATTCTTCTAAAATATATATACATACACCGCACACACACTCAATAGACTGGTCGTCAAAACGCTGGGCAATCTTCCAATGCCGGCTAGATCACCAATCGGCCATTAACCAAAAAGTAGAAGCTACTTGTTCTTGTTACGCTACTGTTTTCATCCCGATAGATTTTGTGTTTAAAGAACCGGTTTGTTATTTGTTATAACCTGTTATAACTTGTTAAAATGCTGGTTACCATTATTTATAACCACTGGTGGATGAATGCACGGCCTTGCTTGACCTGCCACTCCTGGGCCTCCAATTTCCTCCCTCAGAAAATATTTTTTATACTTGATGAAATATAAAGTTTAATGCACTTTAATATCTGGCCGGCTGGGTCATCATGGAGTGTTGCCAGATTGAATTGACAATTTCCAGACAATTTGTTGAACATTATGTCTGCGTTTTTGATGATAGAATGGCAGTATAGTAACATAAAAAACACTCGTCAATTTCTTACAAAACAAGCCCAAATTGACAAGCCTCGTTATGGATTTTGCTCGCAAAAGAGAAAAGAAGAAAGTACTTCTAAAATAAATAAAATATATATAATTGATATCTATTTGTGATATTATGATCCATAGGCTGCTCTGAATAAAGTCAATTAGACCATGTTGTTGGTTGGCTGGGGTCATAAAAGCCTACTAGGTTGACTGGGGTATAACTAAACCCATTTTTTGACTAGGGTCATGTAGACCTATTGTTGTGTTGACTTGGGTCATATTGGCCGACTGGTTGGTTCACCATGGACATATTGGCCTACTGGTTGGTTGACTAGGATCATATTGGCATACTAGTTGGTTTACTAAGGTCATATTGAGCCGAAATAGTTCAGTTGGAAGAGCGTTAGACTGAAGATCTAAAGGTCCCTGGTTCAATCCCGGGTTTCGGCAAGTGCTTCAACAGACCTGTACCGTGGGTTGTTGGCTTACATGTAATAGATGTGGTGTTACATCAATTGTTAACCATTAGTGTCATATTAGTGGGGATGGTAGCTCAGGCGGTAGAGCTGGTGGTCTAGTGATCTAAAGGTTGCTGGTTCGATCCCAGGCTCCTCCTGCTAGCATGCTGTAGTGTCCTTGAGCAAGACACTTAACCCCTAATTGCTCCTGATGGCTGCGTCCGTCGGTGTTTGAACAATTGTAAGCCGCTTTGGATAAAAGCGTCTGCTAAATGTAAATATTGGCTGACTGGTCAGTTCACTAGGGTCATATTGCCCTACTGGTTGGTTGACTAGGATCATATTGGCATACTGGTTGGCTTACTAAGGTCATATTGGCCAACTGGTTGGTTTACTAGGGTCATATTGGGCTACTGGTTAATTGACTTGGGTCAATTTGGCCAACTGGTTGGTTCACTAGAGACATATTGCCCTACTGGTTGGTTCACTAGGGTGAAATTGGCCAACCGGTTGGTTGACTTGTGTCATATTGCCCTACTGGTTTGTTGACAAGGGTCATATTGGCCTCCTGGATGATTGAGTAGGGTTATGTTGGCGAATTGGTTGGTTGACTAGGGTTACATTGCCCTACTGGTTGGTTGAGTTGGGTCATATTGGCCTACTGGTTTGTTAACTAGGGTCATATTGGCATACTGTTTGATTGAGTAGGGTCATACTGACCTACCGGTTGGTTGACTACGGTCATATTGGCCTGAAGGCTTTACTATTGAGAAATCTACCACTCTGCTGGCCAATGGCTACATCTGCACTGAACATTAGAGACTACAAACGGGAAGTTGCCAATGTTACGATTTGGATATACTGCATCAAAAAGTAGTTTGAAATAAAATGTGATATTACTGTATTTCAAAACATGTTTTCATTTGAAAAATACACTAAGACACTTTATTCAAGATTCAAGATTCAAGAGGTTTATTCGTTACATACATATACATACGGTCATACATACAGTATATGCGCTGAAATGTCGCGGCACCCGGAGATTATGCACAATAAGCTCTAAAAATACTAAAAATACTAAAATGTGCGTAATCAACACAAGGCGCTCGCGAGGTGACTGCAAAGGGGGGCACCACAATCGTGATTCTGGGTTCTAGAATTATATAATAGTATTAATTGTCTGGGTTGTATTAAATATAACATATATTCAAATCATTGTAGATGAAACTTACCTTAACTTACCTCCAGTACTTACCTCGACCCGAGCATCAGGCAGGCTCGAAGACCTCTGATCACGTTTACAGGACCAAGTACATGATTTGATCATGTTCACAGTCAAACTAGTGTGTTTTAAATAGTGTTCAACCATCTTCTATCTCTGTCTCCAGACCATAGGATTGGGACAGATAAGCAGACTAAATAAAAGCAGGACGTCAAACATTCCAACTACTGTTTAAACATGTTAAGTCATGTTTTGAAGCTTATAGAATGAGTCCAACAGGAAAATATTTGCTGTGAGAGACTGGGACTATAATGTGAATTTCCCTTTTTAAAAAGGAGATTTAACATTTCTTTAAAGCTTGAACGTGTGCCCTGTATCTGTGGTCCTGTAAACGTGATCAGAGGTCTTCGAGCCTGCCTGATGCTCGGGTCGAGGTAAGTACAGGAGGGAAGTTGTGGCGCAGTGCATTGCACTGCTGCCTCACAGCAAGAGGCAGCAGGGTTGGATTCCCGCCTGGGGCGCTGTTGGCACCGGCGGGTTATCTCCCAAATAGGAGCCTTTCTGTGGCTCCTATTTGTTACATGTTCTCCCCGTGCTCACATGGCGTTTTCTCCACCTCACCTCAGTAAGGACTCCCCTCAAAAACATGCACATATCATCGTCTGACCAGTGATGGACACCTGGTCCCTGGGCGCGTCCAGGTATGCTGCCCACTGCTCCTGGCTGTGGCCCCGGAGGAAGGACAGGCCAGGATGGGTTAAATGCAGAGAAACCATTTCACCGGCCACCATCAAGCATGTATGTGTGTGTGTGCAAGCATGTGTTGTGTGACAAATAAAGACTGTTTCTTCTTCTTTTCTGTTGGACCGTATTTAAGCACAGTGAGACGCTGCAGCAGAGTGGTTTTTATTTTTATTTTATAAAGTTATGCCACACCCCAGGACACAAGCACTAGCAGGAAAAAGAACCAAAGATATTGTCCTATAACGACGAGCATTACCTTTAAGATACTGGGTTAAATAACGTGCCATTAAAGATAAAACTTTGATATAAAGAGCTCACAAAAGCTTCAAACTTGTTAGCAGGTATTAGATGTATTTTGGGGCGCCCACTTTGTAAATTTACAAATTAAGAAACACATACTAGCATTTAGGTTTTAAGAGACACACATACATGCTGGATCAAATTGCAAGGTGCAAATCACACACGTGGATGTAAAGTCATTCTAAATAACCCTCGAGAGAAAGATCATCCATCTGTTAAAAGATCCACACGATGCATGCTGAAATATCACATCTTGTAAAAGATTCAATGTTTGGAGTGTCATTGAAAAATATCATAGGGCTCAGAAGTGCAATGAAATACTGGAGCCATCCTTGAATGAAACCCATCAAGCCCTTCTGCTGCCACAGTCTCACACAAACACAAACCGACAAGGAAAAGGTCAATAAAACCATCTTTCTTCAGCGCAATGTAATGGAAATGAACGGGAAAAGTGTTCATCTCAAATGAAAGCGAAAAGGAAGTAACTGACCGGTTCTAACCACGAACGCTGGCTCAAGGGCAGAGCACATCGACATGCATCCGAGTGGATCAGGTCACACAATCCCATAATGTGAGGACACACACACACACGCACACAGAAGCACACACATCCATGACCTTGTTACCTTGAACTGTGTCCCAATGCCTGTCTTAACGGCATCTGAGAGTTGCGAAACCCAACTCCGCTCTTCCTATAGTACAGAAATGCAAGTGGCTTACTTTCAATCAATGTTTTTCCCTCTGATGCCAGGCTTTATCAACTTACCAATATGTTTTAAATGGGGTGGATCGATTCACCATGGAGGGTGCAGGTGCATTTCGCCTTTCGTAAGACAGTTGAGTAGTATGGTATCAAGGGGTCAATGCGGAAGAACAAGCTAGACAATCTCACGTGGAGAGAAGATAGGTCCTGTTTATACCTGGCATTAACGGGTGTCTTGGGTGATCCAATCACAAGTAGACAGCGTTAAGTACGTCTGTTCACACCTGGCATTAGAATGCATCTCCACATACGTCTAGAGAAACCACTTGTTATCAGATCTCAATTCCTCGCTCTATATGCAAATAAACACGTACATCATTTCCGTTTGCAAAGACCAAATGCGAAGACCTTGGCCTGCGAAGACTGACATTTTGGTGCTGTGGGTACTGTACGCAGTGCAGGGTTCAGGCTGAACAAGATCAGAAATATATGTATATATATATATATATATATATATATATATGGTTTTTTTTATATGTGTGTGTATGTACAGTATATATGTATTTTGTACATTGTATTTCATTTTGTTGCTAGTGAATGTTACTGGAGCGTATGAGGATAATATATAAACACAATAATCAGTTGAGTTATCATCATTGAATGTCTTCCATGTCTTCAAGGACTTCTGGAGAAACTTTTCAGTTGCCGCTCCCGCTCGTCACTTCCGCTTTGTGGACTGCACGCGAGGGGGAGGGACAATCCATTAGAAATATTGGGGATATCTTTATTGGGGATGTGTCAGATAATTCTCAATTAGGGTTGTACCTGACTCAGTGGATTTGGCTGTTCAATGTTAATATGAACGGGGAACGGCCAGGGGCGGAAATTACGGGGGAGGCAGGAGAGTCCAGATCCCCCATTCCTGGGACAAACAGAGAGTTGTCCACCTCAATATATCATTGTAAACATAACTTTATCGTTTTAAATAATCGCGGCTCTGCGCCCCAATCGCTCCCTCTCTGATGGTTCCGACTGAGCCGACAGCGCGCCAGCGATGGGTCACCTATGATCGGTGCGCCTTCATCCTCTGAAACCAATTTGGCAAGACTGATGGGGGTCCAGTGGGGTATAGATCCCACTTGGAGACTCCTTCATAGAACTGCAGTTACAAAGCTACAGTCACTCTCATTCTATGTCAGGAGGCTCCAGTCCAGGGTGAAGGCTGAAGCAGCCAAAGCCAACAGTGAATGTGCATGCACACACCACAACCATGTCAATCTTTCATGCCCAATAAAGGGCACTGGGGAGCCACTAACATCACACATACTGTATACACAGAGATAGTCTTGGTCACTAAACACAGGCAACACAACGAAGAATCTGAGTAGCCCGTAACACAAAAAGTCTGCTCAGCTGCAATGCCAACAACAGACTGGGAAAGAGACCCTGTGGTAACATTGCTCAGGTAAAACCAGACAAAAGGAGACGGTGACGACCAAGACTCTGCCATACAAATGTCCTCAACCCCAACACCCCTAAAAAGGGCAGTCAAGGCGACCACACTCGAGTAGAGTTGGCACAGAGAACGGTCGGTACATTCCGAGCTGCCGACTCATAAGCCATCGCGATACAATTGCATCACCAATGAGAAAGGCATTGAGAGTGGATGCTCAATAGCACACAAACAGTTCTTGTAACAACCAAATTGAAGCTGTGCGGTCCACTTAGCATGCCAGCGAGCGTAAGGAACACAAAGAGTGAAGACACTCCTCCCCCACATCCTCGTGAGGAGTAGGAAGAAAGGCATCGAGGGTAACCACCCTCGATCCGTACGAGCTTATCATAACCTTAGGTGTAAACGTCAGGGGATAGGAACTAACACCACACTGCTGATCCCTGGCGGATCCTTGACACAGATTGCAGAGGTCAGAGCGATAAGCAGCCGCGCCTTAAAGTACAGCAGTTTCAGCGGGATCTGAGACATAGGTTCGAAAGGCGTGCAACAAAGCATGTTCAAAACCAGTTCCAGATCCTACTGGGGAGTGACAGCGTGCGTCACAGGACGTGCACGTCGCAGCCTCATTAAGAAATGCTTCACGAGTGGGTATCTAAACACCAGACCATTAACGAAACCCTCATCAGGTGCTCTGGTGGTCTCTGTGGACCAGTGGCGGGGAGCCGTGCTCTTTCCTGCAGGGAGAGCTGCCGTCTCCTCGCCTCCCTCTTCCTGAGGCACTTGGTGGTTTTGGCCAGAAGAGTCCTGTCTCCATGATTGGTGCGTTGAGTAAAGCCTTCTTCTCGGATTCACGCATGGCAGTCATGCTGACCACTGACAATGCGTGGACTCACCCTCAAATGCTGCTTGTGTCTGGGTGAGGTGGAGGATGGCCGTAGAAGCCTTTTTCTGTTTTCGTTAGTTTCCTATGCCCCTTTCCCCCTGCGCCAAAAACCCGCTAACACTTGCTAACATCCATAATTTTTCATTAGTGGGAAAGGTAACACCCGGGTTTCAGCCCCGGGTCAAATGACCCTGCAATAGACACAGGTTTTAATTGGCTCCAGCTCCGATCATCTCTGATGGAAACAGGACATCCGGGTAGACACGCTAATTTTGGCCCCTTTATCTGCGTGATGCGACACCCGTCGAAGTTCGCTGGCGCATAATTAGACAGGAATATCCATCCATCGTCTTTCGATCATTTCATATCCATTGAGGATCCAAAATCAAAATCAGAAGTTAATGACCTTTTTCCTGCATGGAGGAGTGCGGAGATCGCTCCCTGGGGAGCACAGCTGAGAACCCTATGCTCCCCACCGGTCTCCCAAGCCACTCCCACATCGCTACCAAGCGTATCTCCACTCCGCTCGCGGGACCGGTCCTTTAGCAATCCAGCACAGATATACGAACGGCTATTTTGTAGGACTGTTTCTGTATCAATCACACTGGGACCACGACACGCCCCTTTTCCAGCATGTTCATGACCTTAAACGTGAAAAAACAACAGAATTTTTCCTGGCAATGGGAAAGGCATCAATCGCCTATTTTTAGCGGGTTTACCTGTGTTTAAATACAGGGTATATCCACTAATTTTGGTGTATAAATGGCACTTAGAGCTGTCCACTTGTGATCGGATCACCCAAGACGCATGTTAATGGCAGGTGTAAACAGGGCCTCAGAGCATTGTTGGCAAAGAAAACAACACTTGAATGAAATTTTCATTCCTTGAAATAAAAACCTTCATTCATTCCAAACTAAGTACATTACATTTAGCAGACGCTTTTATCCAAAGCGACTTACAATTGTTCAAACACCGACGGACGCAGCCATCAGGAGCAATTAGGGGTTAAGTGTCTTGCTCAAGGACACTACAGCATGCTAGCAGGAGGAGCCTGGGATCCAACCAGCAACCTTTAGATCACTAGACCACCAGCTCTACCGCCTGAGCTACCATCCCCTAAAATCAAAACACTCTATTAAATGCTATTAAAACAGGCCTCATTTTTTTTTTTTAATGTTTTTGATTGCTTTATTAATGTTTTCTTGTTGATATGCAGAAGTAAAACAATGTCCAACAGCAGGGGATTGAATCCACAAGGTGGAATAATCTTCCCCACCGACTTCTAACTGGCGCGATAGCTTTATTTAGTTCTTATCTGTTTCTATAATGAACTGAAATAGCGTTTGTTAAAGCTAATTAAAATAAGGAAAAAATAAGAATAAGCTGAGCTAAATTGAAAATATAATTAATATTAAACAATATAAGGAACAATTAATTTGAAAAAAATTGAGCTACGGTGGACTAGAGTAGAAAAAGTAAAGTAAAAAAAAAAAAGCATGATTCAAAATTGCTGTTGCTTTTCCTTTGCCACGAATTCACCGTCTCCGTGGGAGAAAGCTGTAGCATTTGATGGCTGTAGTTGCGCGACATGAGCGCATTTTTCGGCGCTCTGCTGAAAGTCTGAGAAAATGACTGGCGACTCTCCAAAATCTTCCCCCCCGAGGGGAATTTTGACCGCATCAAATCTTCCAAATACTCCCCTTATTTGGGCTCAGGTACAGGCACGTTACACCGCCTTTCCTCAACTCAAATGTGGTACTTGAAGTCAATTCTATCCACTCCATTGAAGCATTGTTGAAAAATGTTGAAAAAATCGAGTTTTTTCAACTATGAGTCCTTTAGAATAGCATATGAAAAGTAAATGGTAATGCCCAAAATAACCTTAGAATATAAATGAGCCTGCATTTAAATATATCAGTCTTGTTTCATTACCAAAATGGTTGCGAGCGAACTGACCTCCTTTTAAAGTGAGTTACTGTCATTGTAAGTCCACAATTGTGTGTTCTACATGTGTTGTGTGCATGTGCGTGAGGGCGTGTGCCTGTGTGTGTGTGTGTGTGCATGGCACCACCATCCCACCCACTATCATGTGTCAACAAGCTTGTGCTGTGTTGGTAGTGCGCAGTCTGATGTTGACAGCTGGCCAGGTGGCACATGTGTGTACAAGAATGACAGTAATTACATTTTAAATATTTTGTGTCTAACACACGTGCAGGCACGTGTGTCCGCCAGAAAGCGGTAGTACATTTGTTTTTTATTACCAATGACCCCACTCTTCTTTATACGGCTGCACTTAAAGGAATAGGCTTGTTATTTTTCAACTCAGGCCTTATTAAAATGTTGGTTCCCATCATATGCCCCTTTTCCCCTTGATGTCTATGGTGCCCTTTTTATCAGGCGTGTTTCTTTTTGTAAGCGTGAATGGGCATCGAGATAGCGGATTTTCTGGGCCAGATATGCATATTCATGGAGAATGTGTCCTCGGGACGCCCGCAATGGTAAGCATCGGAGCCCCTGTAATCTGCGCTCCGATGTGTGTCCCTGTGCCGCTCCGATTCCTTATTGAACGGAACCAAAAAACACTGTGCATGACAGGGACACTTCCCTATTCACTCTCCCACTGTTCAACATTTGTGAGCACACAATCGTTAAACAGCAGGACTTGAAAGTTTTTTTAACATATATTGAACTGTAGTAGAGACACCAAGTCCTTCACGTGTATCTGAGTGGTGGTAGTTTATTTATTTTTGATTTCATGTCCAAAGATACTAGTAACCAAGTGGTGGCACGGTGGCGCAGTGCATTGCACTGCTGCCTCACAGCAAGAAGGTCCCAGCGAAGGTCCTGGGTTCGGGAATCGAACCCAGGACCTTCGCTGGGTTCGGTGCGCTGTTGGCACCGTGCTCCGGCGGGTTATCTCCCGAATAGGAGCCTTTCTGTGTGGAGTTTGCATGTTCTCCCCGTGCTCACATGGGGTTTCCTCCATCTCACGTCAGTAAGGACCCCCCCCAAAAACATGCACCCATCATTGTCTGACCAGCAATGGACATTTATCACCTAGTCCCCTGGCGCGTCTATGTATGCCGCCCACTGCTCCTGGCTGTGCCCCCGGAGGAAGGACAACCCAGGATGGGTCAAAAGCAGAGAATCCATTTCACCGGCCACCATCAGAAGCATGTGTGTGTGCAAGCATGTGTTATAGTGTGGTGTGTTGCGTGATAAATAAAGACTGTTTGTTTGTTAACCAGTGAAAGAAATTTGAATGGCACAAAGCAGGTGATATATGTAGTGCTGGGTAAAGATGAGGATGGTTTATTACTGGGGAGAATCAAGCTAATCCTGATTTATTGAGGCTCTTGCGTTTTTCTCCTTGTTGAAAGAAAAAAACTCGTTCAGCTCTGCCAATTTGTTGAATTTGTTTTCTTCATGAAGCAAGAAGCAGACTCATTAGATGCAAGGACCTTCTCGATGACTATCCCTTACAACATGCATGAGGCGACCACAACACTTGGAGGTTGTTTCGAGTCACTGTGAGGGGCACAAACTGCAAAGTTCCTTACAGGTCATAAAATGCAGACGGGAAACCAACCCTTGAAAGGGACTTGGACCGAATTTACTACCATGATAACCTGATATTTACATTCGCTGTAAGTCACCGTATGGATTTTGTTCTTTAAAGTAGATCTCATTCATCTGCTTTTGATGTTTGCCATGTGTGAAAAACTAAAGAAGTTTATTCGCAACTTGAGAAGAGTTTATAATAATTCTAATATTTGACTGTATTTGTTCTGCCCTAAAATTAATTCAATTTTTCCAATAAACTGCTGTAAACTCTACATACAATTCGTTTTACAGTATAAGCAGTGTAAACCTGACCTGGCATCATAATGCACATTAGGGTATCCAATCATAACCAGGGACACGTGAAACCACAATGTTAGTGTAGTATGAACGCATACATTGTCACTGCAGTCAAGGGAGGGCGCATTCTTCATCTTTTTTTTACAATGGATACTCATGCAGCAATTTTAATTTTTAATTTCGAAAACAATTCACTTCAAACTAAACTTGCTGATTCATATCGCAACCAAGCTAACCAAGCAACCAATATAACAGGGCATTTCCCCCAAAAATGAGGAAAGTCAAGGAACATGGCAGACATACCAAAGTCTTAAAAGGTTTAAAGGAAAGCCTTACTTATTGAGTGGGTAAAGCAACCCGATCTGAAGTGGTCATCACTGGAGGCACATGTTGATGCCAGGTGTGACTGCAGCTGGATCTTATCTGCACACAATCTGAACTCATCTGGACATAAGCCATGTCTGAACAGGCACCTAGTATAGAGGTTACGACAAAACAGGTGGCCGCTGTATATAGTACAGGGTTTGACACCAATAAAATCACTTAGCAACCTGTTTCCAAAACAGATGTTAAATAAATCGAAGATGCTTTGACTTGGTCTGAAGCCAGTCAACGTTTAGGGCCATCACTGAACAAAAGGCTTTATATAACTCCCCACTTTGCGATTCGTACAGCTGAGAGTTTGCACTGCTGCTTGAGTTGTACATTTTTCAAGTTTAACTGACTGCAGCCAATCATTTCACTCACCAAATGGTTTGCCAGTGGAAAAAATACAAACCATCTGGATCATTTTCCATCGGCCTTGACCATGTTAATATTCTACTTCAGCTGCATCATATCAAACTATCAACAGCCTTTCATCTTGTGTCGAAAATTGTTTTCTATTGGCCAAAGGAAACAAAAAAAATAATGTGCTTCATGCTCATTGCTGTGTGCAGAATTAAGCCCCCGGCACCAGAAATGGGATTGATTGGGATGTCAAAATATGGCTGCAATAGGAACACGCACGCATGGTCAAACATGTTCCCCATTCTGCATTCCATTCTCCAAAGAAGAAGAAGGTGCAACAGTACAGTTTGCTGTGTGAACGTGCGAGCCAAAGGATAACTCATGCCAAAGCTTGAGAATGCAGCCTTTCTAAAAATAGCAGGCTAGCAACAATACCCCATCACTTTTGATTTAAATCCAGTCAAATGTAAATGGGGGATTATAATTGACCGTCAAATTAAAGAGCTCTAACACAAGAAACTCTACTTGGTAACACACATTCTAAATTATATCGGCGAGACTCCGTATTACCATCACCTTTGAGTCAGCTGCGGTAATGCAATAAAAATACATATTTATCATAATATTTGGACATGTTGGACAACTCCTGCTATGCCTGCTAGTACTGTATCTTGCCAATGCTCAAACAACCAAAGCAGAGGTGCCGTTGCATTTACATTTACATTTATTCGTTCTAAAGCAGGGGTCGGGAACCTATGGCTCGTGAGCCAATTATGGCTCTTTCGATGATGATATAGGGCTCGCAGACAATTTTGAGCTAAAATTTTTCATCACAATTAACAAGTAATAAATAATTATTCTGTGTCATTTTAAGGTAAAAGAGGTAAGAGAAATTACAGTGGAGACATTACCAGCTGCTGCTCTTTTGCAGACCCCAGAGAGCGGGTCGGGGCGTATGGCCTGATACGTGATCAAATGTACTGTATGTGCAGATCCAGTGAATGCCCTGAAGGCCAGCATCAACGATTTGAACTTGATGCCGGCAGCCACAGGGAGCAGTTGTTTACACATGAAATAAATATTTTTCTACATTTTTATTCTTTTTAAGACCCTAAGAATCCTATTCATGTACACGTCCAGCCCTTTTTCTCCAAACAGGAAATGCGGGTGTGGTTAGTTAGTGAACATCACGTATTGGCAGCACCACAGCAACCAGATTGGTGAGCAGATTCTCATCAACACTCAATTGCAAGTTTGTTTTGTTTCTGAAAATGAAAGTCAGCTAGTGGCGGTCAATAGAAATCGAAAAAAAAAGACAAATACAATTACCATTGTCCATTTTCTACAATAGTCTGAGTGGGCGTTGTGGCTTGGATATCACACTGTGGAATCAATCCACTCCAGCAGGTATTTCCATTTGGGTGGATTTTAGTATTACGATTTTAAATATAATAAGAAAGGTCTTTTACTAGTCAAGCCAATATTCCAACAGGGGACAACCATTATTGCCGTGACACTGCCCTTTGCTTGCAAATAAATACCTCTAGCTCTTGCTCCGGCACATTCCCGCCCCCCATTCCTCCCTTGACTGCTACCCTCAGACCACTCCTCTCCTGTTTGTCTACTGTGCATCCTGTCTTCTGCTTTTTATTTTTGTAAGCAGCTTTGTCACCATGTGCGCTTTGTTGTCTTTTCCTTTCCCACCGATAGCGTGAACAGCCTACACACGCAACTCTCAACCGATGTGATCTGTGTCGTGGGAAAACAGCTCACCTACGCCAACACAAGAGGGAAAGTGTGTTCCTAGCTTGACAGAAAACGAGGGAGAAAGGGAAGGGAGCGCTTTTTCGTTTACAATGAAATAATTAAATAATCCCACGGCACACCACTATCCTTTTAACCAGTAAAAACATCAGAAACATGTATTAGTATTATCTTATTATTATGGCCTGCGAGTAGCGACGCAACACTCTTTAAAAATGACTCACAAACTGAAAATAATTACTGATATCTCTACAATAAACTTGTGTGCCTACAACATTGTCTTATTTGTCCCTGTGCCAGAGGGCCCTGAAAACGCCACTTGGGTGGCGTGTGGTAGGCAGAACTGCCACACTGGCACCTGTGCAGGGACTCTCCAGCATGGGGAAGGGACACAGAAGGGCCGTCTGAAGACGCCCTGGAGCCACCAGCGGTTCAACGGGCGGCACCAGTACCAACCGTCTCCCGACTGGCAGCAGCAGCACCTAGGGTGTCCGGCGGAAGACTCGGGGAGAAGCAGGCGCAGCAACCACCACAGGTTACTACTGGCAGCCAGCTTCTTTGCCTAGCAGCCACTGCTGGGACCATCCAGCAGCCCAGCAGCCAGGCCACCCCTCCAAGCAGCCCCCACAACAGCCAAGTCCGGCCACGCCTTCACCAGCCAGCGCAGCAGCTCAAGGTCCCACGCTCCCGAAGAGAGGAGAGAGTCTGCATTGTCTCTCTGGGGGAAGGAAGCCGATGGATTGTGGTGTCCTGGGGAACCAGGCCCACTGGAAGGGAACCGGTTAATTTTTTGGGATATTTGTTTGTTTAAGGTATGGGAACCCTGTTTCAGAGTCAGGTGTATTGTTATTTAAGGTATAGGAACCATGTGTCAGAGTCTGTCGTTTTAGGTATAGGAACCCTGTCGACCAGGAATCCTTCCTCGCCTCAGTTTGGTGTCAGGGGTATATGGTATGGTGAGTAGCCACACCTAACCTGGATCTAGTTGATTGGGATCAGGGTGGCTGCATGCCCATGTCATGACATTTTCTATCTGCTCCTGGCTAATTCCAGCTAGCCCACTCTCTACAATAAACTGGTGTTTACAATTCCTGTCTTCTGTGTCGCTGTGCCGGAGGTCCCTGAAAACGCCACTTGGGTGATGTGTGGTAGGCGAAACTGCCACAATGATTGTGTGTGATGAATAGTTCTAACTCTTGGTGTGAAACTTGGTCCACTGGAGCCCATATCTTGTCTGGAACTGATGAATTAGTGGAGCCTTTTTCCAGTATTTTGATATTGCAACACAAGAGCTAATTACCAGTCTTGCCAGTATACCTGGCAAGCATTCACAGCACAGCAGTTGAAAAAGACTGGCTTAGCATACACCTAAAGGGACATGTCCAGCCCCGAGGCCACTTTGTGCTGCAGTGCCTCTTTCATCAACGTTCTGCATGCACTTACCATATTATATAAACACGGATGTTGAGTGGTGACACATTTGGAATGTTTTCCCCCACGCACAGCACCAATAAATTGCCTTTATCCATCCCTTTCGCCACTCCCTACCTTATTTAGTCAGACATGTGTCACAGTCATGAAATCTAAAGCCCAACCCGTGCGTGTTTAATGGTCTGCAAAGCACCTTGGCACGTGCACACAGCGATGCGGTAGCGCTGTGAATAAGGTTCTCTCACTCCTCTCTTCTTGGGCTGCATTCACATTAGATTGCGCGGGGGTGCCTAAGCGCTCCTCAATTCAGTTTGTCTGGAGCGTGAAACATGTTCTTCTCCGTCAAAATGCTTTTTCGTTTATACGACAATGGTGAGGCTTTAAAGCTTTAGACAGCATTAATGGGCTGTCATCTCTTTTAAACATAATTTTCAGACACACACACACACGCATACACACCCACACACACAAACGTGCACGCTCAGAGAAACAGTGCTTCTATCGTTGGCTTGAAGCTGCGAGTGCGGTAGTATAGTTAATGGAGGAGACAAGCTACGGCCAATCTGGCTGCTGTGTTTTGAAGTTGCACCTACAATTCATCTGTTTTTGACTCTGTGACTAATTTAATCACTGTCGAATGTCATATGTGTTGGGAGAAGACCCCCAAGGCCAACTCAGGTAAGGCCTTAAATGAGGCCCATATTCATTGAATTTGGTAAAATGTAATCGGCTGTGGCTCACTTCAATACTTTGTTGAACTGGAGTCTAGGTGTAGACTGGAGTGGGAGCCCTTATTTGTTGAGACATTGACACCACATTTCTTATTTTCGTAGAACCTCCTTTATCTGAACGCCACAGTTCATTGGCAGGGTCAAGTATTTGGTTGACATGAAGGAATACACACAAAACCAATAAAGGGGTTTACTTTAACTCCAGCCGAAACAAGCACATGACTAACTTACGTTATTTACTGACAGAATGAACCGAGGACATGAAATCAATCCATTTAACTTTGCATAGTGTCTACAAGCTGCTCTGAGCCACATTTTCCTCTGGATGTCAGCTCAGTAGATACACTCCCCTTGTTACCACAAAAAAACCCTGCTTATTTCATCAACTTCCAAAGCAGCAAAAAATTATTCCAGTAAACGCCTTCCAATTTAGATCTTAAAGATAGCAGAGTCATGGAGGGCTGAATATAGGCATGAAACGTTTGAGGTGCTGCAGCTAATGTGTTCAGAGTCCCCACCCAAGGGCACTTGGGAGAAATCCAGCCACAAGTGACGGAAACCCAGCCTTTCCCAGGGTCAGCCGGAATGCAAAGGGAGTAAGGAGTACGTGCGTATGGAAATGAGTAAAGGTAAAAAGAGAGGGAGAACACAAAGAGGTTAAAAGGACATAGGAGGCGTGAAAGGGCGAGGGGCCGTTCAGCACAGTGAATAAGTTTACGCAGGACGAGACCACAAAAACAGCCTTGGCCATAGTCTCATAGCTTGGGGGAAAACGAAAGACAGGCAACCATTATGGTAAGAAAATCTCTCATTCATTCATGCCCCCCCCGACTCTATTTACTGGGTTCCTCGCCCCTTTTGTATTAGCACTGGAAAACAGAGTATTTAATCGCCATTGATCGCATTGTTTTCGATATACTCAAATTTGACCCAAAATATATTTTTTCTATTTACAAAAACAGTGCATGGGGTTATCGCCATGCTAAGATTTGATTATCAAGAAGAGACACACAAAATGTATTTAAAGGGCATTTTCACTTTAAAAAAATGTAAGCTAAAGTGAAACAGATGCACTTGAGTTAAACCGCCTGTGTTGATGGCGTCAAAAAGCGTAACAGCATCTAAAACTGAGTTACTTTGACAGATAAATATATATATATATATATATATATATATATATATATATATATATACACACAGCTATGCATATATACCTTATATATAATATACGGTATGTATGTGATATGAATGTGGATGCAGATGGGGCTGCAGAACAGGAGAGTGCAGCTGAGAACACAGGATCGACGGTAGGGGCAGGAGTCCCTTGTGTGTAGCTCACAAAGACTGCCTATACTTTGGGTATGGAGGTTTTGTGTGTGTGTCCAGCAGCGAATTCCAATGTGGGCCCCAAGGTCCCAGCCGGCAGCCTGTGGTTCGTCTCGGAACACCGGAGTGATTTTTTTTCCTGTTACAATGCAGTACATAGGAAAATGCCACTTTAGCACTTCATTCCCAGGAAAGTGGCACACAATGCACTGTATTTTCGTTTAAGCTACTTTATCTTCATGGAGTATAATGGACACAACAAAGCAGCCCACATTAGAGCGGTATTGAAGAGAGGAGGGAAAAGCAGAGGAGAGAAGAGACAGAGAGATTAAGAACGGGCAGCGTTCTCCCAGGTCTCCGCGTGACAGTTCAAACCGGCAGCCTGCATATGGAACCAATTAGAAATGCGAGACTGCGGGGACTGGTCAAAAGCGATGGCTGCCTGTCACTCGATAACACCGTTTTGACTCAACCGCCCAGGCATTATAGGTTTAAGTCTTTAGAAGGGAAAATAAAAAACAGGGCTGGGAGGGGGAGAAGACACAAAAAGGCCTGAATTCTTTAGAAATGACTGGGCTCCCATCCAACCATTAAGATCAATACAACTAAAAGACAGAGTGACGGACAGACGGACGGACAGACAGACAGACAGACAAAAAGAAAGATAGATGGACAGAACCATGGTCAGTATAGAATGAAACTTCCAAGTAACATCCAATGAATCCAGTTGCAGTAACCAGTACACTGCACATATCAATTTAATATCAACCAAATTCATATACTTACTAAGTGTCTCTGTAATATGCATGTTATTATATACAGTATATAATCATTATTATTATTCATCACAAGGTGAACATTATGTCAGTCTTCAGGAGAGAATCCCTGAGACGTTCAGATCTGCCAACTCAGCACGAACTGCTCTCGGGACACGATTTGCGGATTCACCCGTGCGAACCGCCTTGAGAATAAATAAACAATACAAAACGATAGCAATAATGGTAATGCGTACATAAGAAACACGTTCTTACCATCGTTTACCAGCATGCATGAGTGCATTCCACACCGGGCCAGCTGGTGAGGTGTGGATGAATCACTGGACAGCCCGTGGTCCTGAAGTTGCAGACGCGTCCACGTCAGACATCCCCCGATCCTCCGCAAAATTCCCTGGATTCGTTTTCGTTTTGTTTCGTTTTTACTCCGCACTATCCTCCGGATGCGTAACTTTATCTGCAGCGTCTACACCGCCAAGCTATGCAAAATAAATGTGCGTTTTCCTGTAATCCAACACTAACCTGAGAAAGTTCAGCAGCAGACCCGTCCCGAAAAGTGGGACCAGAAGCCGTTTGACTTTTACTTTGAAAAGTTGCTTTCCAAAGTAAAGGTCTGCGCCTGGGGGAAGACTCAACTCGGGCTGGAGTGAAATTTGAGACACACCAATGTGTTTCCCAGCTGCCAGAAATTGAAGACTAGTGTTAATAATAGTATTAATACTACTACTACTACTACTACTACTACTACTACTACTACTATAATTAAAAAAAATAAAAAAATAAAATAAAATAAAAAAATAAATATATATATATATATATATAATTACAGAATTATATAAGGTTATGTATTTTTAGATATTATTATATCTTTAAAGAGGCTTGGATACTTCTTACCTTTATAATTAATATTTTTATAATTTATCATTTACAATTTAGCATATATAGGCATATTTATATTATATTTATTTATATTTATTATAATGCTATTTATATTATTATCTATCAAATTATTTGATATGTATATATCAATTTATTTATGTATATTTATATATATATAGTAAATAATTGTATACATAATAATATTAATGTAATTATATTTATATAATTATGTTTAAAATAATAAAAATTATACCGATATATGTATAAACAAATAATCTGATATATATATACAGTATATCAAATTATTTTACACGTAATAATATTAATACAATTATAATAAATTGTATAAATAAAATATATTTTGGAGACCATAGCTGTCCCATATTGAGGGATGGAATTGCCTTTCCTGCTGAAAAGAAAGAAGAGAAGATTGTTCCTCTTTCTTTCATTTTCTCTTTTTGCGTTTTGATTTGGATTGGATGATTGAAACCGTTTTTATAAAGGGTAATAATCGTTTGATTACAGTTTTTCACATTTTTTTATATTCTTTCTTTTTTTATATAATAGTTTGATTCATCGTACCAGGTGGGAGATGATATCGTGATATGATTTCATCTCAAATATAATTCGCCATCTAGCGGTCAATATTCTTTTTTTCCTCTTCCCCCCGCTATTTTCTGCAGATCAAAACTTGGTGAAGTAGGCCTGGTAGATAGTTGTTTAATGATTTCTTTGCAATTGTGGCATCATTTATATATATATATATATATATATATATATATATGTATATATATATGTATATATATATATATATATATATATATATATATATACATATATATATACATATATATATATATATATACGGTCCCAATCTCATATAGATGTGTCCTCACCAATCTGAGAACATCTCTATTATTCGATAGATATAATAGAATGTTGTATTGTATATTATACTATTGTATATTATGTATATTATACAAACTGGACAAACATAGATATGAGTCCAAACATCCATACGTGTCTGTACTATACAGTAGTAAGGGAGGCAACGGTGAAATTAGGATCAAAAGTTGTTATTGTACATTCTATAATTGTGCTTCCATCTAAATTAAACATTATTTATACGCTATTAATCATTTTTCTAGGGACCGCCCCTCTCCCCCGCCCCCACCTCGAAGGTCCCCAGACCCCACGAAGAGAACCACTGTTCCAGCCTATTCCTAACGTACAGAAAGCCACCACCAGAGAGCGCCACATTACATGTTATAAGCGTGGGAAAAGGGTTTTAAAAGTCATCAACAAATCGTTCTGAAACAAATGAGGGACTGTGATTGTGTCAAAAGAACAGAGAGAGAGAGAGAGAGAGAAGAAAAATGCGCTCGGGCATCTGACCTTTCTGGCCCTCCCTAGACTTTTCCACCCGCGTGCTCATTCCTGATGGATGGAGGCCGCCACGTCTCCCCTGCTACAATTCTCCCTTTCATCCCATCCCGCACGACCTCCGACCCTGGCAACCCCTCGTCCCGACCCTCCAACCACGTGTCCACCAAACCCTCACAATGTGACATTTTGGCTTAAATAATGACTCCATTAAACGGGTCCCTCAGTGTGTGTGTGTGTGTGTGTGTGTGTGTGTGTGTGTGTGTGTGTGTGTGTGTGTGTGTGTGCACGCGCGTGTGTGTTCTATTATTCTATAGCCATTACACTGTGCAATCAAAATTAACTTCATAATGATTAGTTAAAGCAAAAAAGTTGTCTATTGCTGCTTTTACATAGTCAAAGTAAAACCTCCTAACCCCTTCTTTACTCCATAAAAGTACTCTAGTAATAGTACCACGTTGACATTTCTACTTAAGTAAACATTTATAAAGTACTTAACTGCTCTGAAATTCAGTTAAAATATTAAAAGTGTTAAAGTGTCCTGATATAACCTATACTGTATATCAGCCATAGCCAGTAATACAGCATAAAGTGTTGGTAGTACCTTTTGCTCATGCAGAGCCTGATAATAATTTAGATCCTGGCTACAAATATAGTATAGGATATACTATATATATATATATATATATATATATATATATATATATATATATATTTTAAATTTAATATAATAATAATAATAATAATAATAATAATAACAATCATAATAACAATATTATTATTATTATTATTATTATTATTATTATTATTATGATAATAATATTAATTAATTATTATTATTATTATCATTATTATAATATCAATAATAATAATAATAATAATAATAATAATTAGGTGAGCAAAAAATGTTGATACTAAAATCAAATACATGCTTATGAAATAATAATTAAAATAAATGAACTAAAGTAACACTACTGTGTTCAAAATGTAGTGGAGTAAAAGTTGAAAGTCTCCAAAACTGCATTATACTCTTCTGCCCTCGCCACATGCAGAGGTACATGGCTATGCAGCAAACTAAATACTCTCTAAATAAGTACCCGGAGACAGGAGCTCACTTTTGGCATCTTTTTAATAGAAGCGGTGTAAAACTGTGGAACAGCACAGAAATATGTAGATTAAGGATCAGTCTCTATGCAAGTAAATAACTTATAGCTCCAATAGCTCCAACACTGTATGCATACACAAATAACATGAATAGACTCACAGATTGTGCTTTCTGCGAGTCTGATGGAAAGATAGTTTAGAATCTTATATGCCTGTGTCCTGATGTCCTGGGATCATCACAATGCTATGATGTCACAGCACAGACTGGGGTGGCGGGACACTCCCTGCCTGGGAGCCAAACACTCCCCATCTGGCATCTGTAAGATGTCAAACCACCAGGATCCTTGACCTTGGGGAGTCGTGCTTCACAGTCCTCTGCCCTGGAGAAGCTGGGTAGAAGATGGACAACCTCCGAAATGAGCCAAAGGAACAGATCGCTGCACCGTCCTTGCTTATCATTACCTTGATCTTCCTCACTTTCCCGTTGTCGCTGGGAAAATACCTCGTGATGAGTCAAAGGGGCCAGTCGTTCCTCTTGGCTTAGTTTTCTCGCAGTAGGACAACGGGGGTGCACCAACCTTCTGGGTAAGCAGAGTGGCTAGAGTGAGAATGGTTGGGTGCTCTGGGTCCAAAGGCCTGTGACCTTCGCCATCATTGTTGTAAGGACCTCGTGGGTCAGCCATGCGGTCCCATGTTTGAGGAGCATGGCATCCAGTATATGACTCCGATCATCCGCACCCAGCTGCCACCCATGTGTGAAGAGTGTGGGGGGTTGAACTGCCACGTGCATCCGCACTCTGTCAGGTAGTTCTCAACTTGCTTGTAGCTCGAGCTGATGGGGTCTATCTGGAGCGCCTTGCAAATGCCCAGAAAGCTGGTCCTGCAGTCTGACCTGAACTGGTTCACAGGGCCTCTGATGGCGTCTGAGGGCGTTAGTGAAATTGGAAGTCCATTGACTCCAGCACTTCAATGTGCACTGCATGTGAGCTCATGCATGTGAAGAGGACTACCCACCGCTGGCTGTTCGCTTGTCCTCCTCGGGTTTCAGACCCTCCAGGGTCATATACCCTGGGTCAAGGGTAGAGCTGCTATTTCGATAGAGACTTGCTGCTGACGTCCCAGCCGTGGCAAGGGCTGTTCTCAGATGCTCGGGTTAGGGTTAGAGCTGGACCACTGCTCTTGAGAGGGATTTCTAGCTGAAGAAACTCTTGAACGGTGGACTGCCAAGCCCGGCCATCGCATGACAAAGACAGTAACCTCTGGGTGGAGCTCCACATCAGTTCCGGGGTTAATAAGGTCAAAGCCTTCATCGGGTGCTCGAATTGGGTGCTTGAGTCTGGGGATGGAAAGGTCAGGTACGGCTGCACCGAGCTCAAGTCTAGGAATGTAAGGTCAGGTACGGCTGCACTGATCTTAAACGCAGCCGTGGGGATGGTAAGGTCAGGCACGTGCTGACCTTACGTGTTAGCCACCTTGAGATATGTGACCAATTGCCTTGGTGGATGCGCCGAAGATACGCTTTCCTCTTTCCTCTTTCCTTTGAGCTCTAGAGATGGGACAATTCATCGCCAGTGATAGTAAATTTCCTCAGGCTGGTGCGACCTTGAATGCTGACAGGCATGGCAAACCCTAGAAGGTTGAATAGGCTGTTGACAGTCAAAGGCACACCACATCATGTGAAAGGTCTTACATTGGCTGCTGCTCAGAAGGCGAAGGATTCGGCAGAGAGCTGCATGGGGGGGGGGGGTTCTGATCGAAGTTGAGGTCTTGCAAGCCCTTGGCGAATGACTTCAACCCGTCGTCTTTAAAGTGCCGTACTATGTACTGGCATGCTTCGGTCAAGTACTCCGTCTGGCCACAGCTGAGGAGGGATGGTCGCGAAACTACAGGAAGCGAAGGTTGTCACGGTGATCCTTCCTGACCACGAAGTTATGAAACATCTGCTGGACCTCGAGGTAGACATAGTATACTCCAAAGCTTGGTAGATACCAGTGCTCCCCACCATCTTTCAGTATAGGTGCCAGTTTGGCGTGTCCACTGCAAAAGATCTTCTTCACGAAGGCCACAAAGTGGTCCTTCATGACATAAGGTGGTTGAGGGCCTGTTCCATGTTGTTGGGATGATGCTGATGCTGACGCTTGCGGAAAGGGACCCAACTGTAAGCATCGTCCTTGAGGAACCTGCCATTCATGATGTCGAAGAAGGCCACATCCTCAGCTGAGGGTGCGAGTATGTCGTCGTCAACTGAGTGGTTGAAGATGTGTTCCCCCACATCTTGCATGGTTTGTGTTGCCCCCTGGGAACTTCTCTTTCACCTAGATGCTACTCTCACACGGTCGGAGGTTGCTGGGCTGTCCATTCTCTAAGACGCTAGTTTTGCTTGTGGGCTGCCCACTCTCTTGCTGAGGCTCACCACCGTGCGCAGTAGCACCTTGTTCGCCACTAAGCGTGGTGTCTGACCTCTCTGTTGCCCAGGTTGGGAGACCAGCATGAAGATCTGCTCTTTGGTGGCCAGTTGGGAGACCGGCATGAGCTGCTATGTGGTGATCGGTGCCAGACTCTGTGCAGTGGACGACGGCTGCGGGTGCCGCTCCATCGACCATGGGTCTGACGTGGCCAAGGGGGTCGTTGCCATCATCAGGGAATTCTGCCTGGTGAGGGGCTCCAAGGGTTGGTGGGAGGAGGCTCGCACCTTGGGGGCCTCCATGCTGCCAAGCTCCGAGTGGTTTTACAGCTAAGCCTACATCCTGGGGGCCTTCATACTACTGAACTCTGGCTGGTGATATGACTAAGCCCACGTCATGGGGGCCTTCGTACTGTTGAGCTCCAGGAGGTGGCATGAGATGGCCTACATCTTAGGGGCCTCCCTACTGCTGTGCTCTGGGAAGTGGTACGGATGGTGTTGCAACCAAACGCTCGTCCTGGGGGCCTTCGTATTGCCGGATTCTGGGAGCTGGAATGGCTGGGCCCCCATCCTGGGGTCCTCCGACTGCAGAGCTCCGCACAGTGTTGCGGCCAAGCCCACATCCTGGGGGCCTCCGTACTGCCGGACTCTGGGAGCTGGTAGGGGGTAGTAGGTGGTCGGGCTCGGAGGGGGGGCGGGCGAATCGGCATTGCAAGCATTGCCACACTCTTTATGGGCTCAGAGAGCTTCTGCTTCTGCTATCGCAGCCTCTGCTTCTGCTTCTGCTTCCTTCTTTAGGGCCCTTAGGGTGGCCTCAATGCGTGCCGCATCCGCCTTTTCTACAGTTACTAAGCATGCTCTCAAAGCCTTCTCTCCAGCCTCAAAGCATGCTTTCTCCGCATCGATGCATGCCTTCTCCACCTGCTGTGAAGCCTCAAAGCGTGTTTTCTCCTCATTGAGGCATGCTCTCTCCATGGACCTCTGCATTTCAGAGAGCATGCCTTCTCTAATTCCACATCCATTTGACGCTTTGCGTATGTGGCCTCCGTAGGTGCAACTGCGACTCTTGAGCGGTCCACTGCGGTCGCAATGATGTTGGACGTCTCGGCGTGTTCGCGACCGCAGTGGTTTTATCAAGCTGGGATTGGACAAGGCCTTAACCCAAGTGGTACCCAAGATGCCGTTCCTCCCTCCGTCCCACGGCACAATTCTATGGGTTGGCGGTAAGCCCCACCCGCATCAGGGACTCAAGCACTGTGGCCTCATGTCACATATGTCACTCCCAGGTGTCACTGTGAATGTTTACGGTGTCTAGGTAGGCAACGGTGTAAGCTTCATGCAGACGCAGGACATGGTCCATCAGTCTCTGAAAGGTGGCTGAGGCACCGAACAACCCGAACGGAAGCGAAAGTGCGAAAGTGGTACAAGCTGAACGGAGTGGAGAACGCCGATTTTTCCTTGGACTCCTGAGAGAAGGGAATTTGCCAGTAGCCCTTGGTTAAATCCAGTGTCGTGAATAAACGAGCCGTACCTAACCGGTCGAAAAGTTCATCGACCCAGGCATCGGATAGGCGTCGAACTTTGACACTGCCGTGGTATGATTGGCCACTTTTTGAACCCCCGGCCCAAGCCAAAGATGCCTCCTCCCTCCATTATTTTAAGAGGTTTAGGGGACAAATCTGTGTCGCCCCCCTGCCTGTCAGACCGCCCCACCTCATAATTGACCTTGCCATCCCATTGTGTGACCACAAAAGGCCCTTGCCACTTTGCGGGAGCACAATTTAGAGCTGGACGTAGGAAGCAATACTAACACCTTGTCTCCTCGTGCAAATCCTCGTGAGTCGAGCCCCCCTGTCATATAAGAGGCGCTGAACGGCCAAATCAGCGCGTGTTACTTCGCCCTCAGGTCCAATACAAGTTGAGTCAACGAAATGCATTCCTCTGCATTTTACCCATCCTAGTAACTGACGTATCTAGGAGCAGTGGGCTTATTTAATTAGGTCTAGCACCTCCTGGGGTCTCCTGCCAAAGATGAGTTTGAAGGGAGAAAATCTGGTGGGTGTCAGGGGAACCTCCACCGTACCCCTGCAAACAACAGGGGTCCAACCACTTGTCCCAATTACGGCTATCGTTGTGAATCGAACTTCCAAATCATGTTTTTCAGCATTTTATTAAAGTGCTCCACCACTTTAGTCTGGTCTGGGCATGGTAAATGCTGATCAGAATTGAGAAGACGTGTAGGTAACGTAAAGGTAGTGGCCTGGTCGGTCAGGATTTCCTTCAGAATCCCGACTTGGGAGATGACCTGAAACAGTGCCTGTGCCACACTTTTGGCCAATATACTGTGCAATGGAACCACCTTGGGGTACAGGGTTGCATAATCCACTACGACTAACACAAAACGATACCCGCGGCACTGCGGCCTAACCGCCGATGAGGTCCATACCGAGTCTTTCGAACTGGACCTCCACTCGGGGTAGGGGCCTCATGGCGCTCTTGGCGTAGCCAGAGGGTTGACTAACTGGCACTCAGGACACTGCCCAAAATTTCCGGCCAATAGAAGTGGGCCATAATCTGCTGTCGTGTTTCATCATGACCAAGGTGACCAGCTATCGGGTTATGGTTAACTGCCTGGAAGAGCTGGCGGCTCTTCTGCACCAACACCTGTGTTATTTCCTCTCCTCTATGAGTGGCACGGTTCACTCATTATATCCTGTCCATAATCACCGGAAAATACAAGTGAGTGAGCGTGCTGTCGGGGCGCATCAATACACCATCGATTTTAACTACCCCCTCAAAGGCCTTGTGTAGGGTGTCATCCCGCAACTGCTCCAGCGGACAAAGATTGATAGGGAAGGTCGGGGGGGGCGGGGACCGGGGAAGATCCCACTTGGGATTCCGCCGCCGCCGTAACTGACACGCTTGCCGATGACCCCTCCGCATCACTGTGCACCTCGCAACACTCAAATCTCCCTTTCGACCGTGAATGCACTCCCTCAGCTTCTCTCATCAATGCGTCAAACCCTGGCCAATCTGTGTCCAAAATCAGGGAGCGCAGTGCCCGCAGTGCCCGCAGTGCCCGCAGTGCCTGCAGTGCCCGCAGTGCCCGCAGTGCCCGCAGTGCCCGCAGTGCCCGCGGTGCCCGCACCCCTGCCCAGACATCTGTGCACCACCCTGATTTCCGGCGGCAGCACCGCACTGGCAGCTGATGGGGGACAAAGAGGGGACAGCACGGGAAGGGAAGACAGTGTCCTGTGGCACCACAGGACCCAGCTGGTAGACATCCGCCCTTCCCCAGGCTGGCGGCAGGGGGATTTGGGCAGGAAAGAATGGGGTCGTCTCACTATACCCCTGGGTGCAGCGGAGCCCCGGCCGTTCCCCTCTGGAGCGCTGGGACAGCCTGGGGACCCGGTGAACCTCGCATAGGTCCTGGGGTCAGACGCAGCAGGCCCCTGGACATTCTTCTCTGGGGCATCGGGATGGGCTGGAGACCCGGCAAATCCTGTGTGGGTCCTGGGGTCAGACGCGTGTCTGGTTCTCTGGCCAGCTATGGGTTGCTCGCAGGAGCTCTTCCAGGTCCGTGAGGCGCTTCCGGAGCCAGTGGATCAGCTTCGGGCGCCTTTCACTCTGCACCCTGCCGCTCCCCAGTCCCCATTCAGGTGCCACTTGTGGCAGCCTTTGCCCACAGGTAGGGGTTTGGGGAGGGAGATAGAGTCTTTCTGGCTGTGGTTTGCCGATATGGTGAGAGTTTTAATTAAATCGTTTAATAGAAAGGCTCGCCGGCCACAAGTATAAATAATAAATACTAATGATTTTGAGTGCAGGAGGAATGGTGTCTGATCGGGCTCCTGGTTGCCTGATGAGCCTGTGCGCCGATCCCGAAAAATTAAGAAAGCTTCCTGCCCCGAATAAACTACAGGTACTCCTTACTTAACGACTTACCTGTTTAACGACCGTTCGGACTTACAACCAGCTCTCTGACCAGTCGGTATTGTGCGCTGCGTACAATACTGCGACTGCGTGCTGCGTGTGCGGCGTCTCAGCGTCAAGCATTTCATCGCGCATCACCATTCTCAGTCTCATTCCCGCAGTCTGTCAGTATTCACTACACTAGCATTTGCAATCGCCATGCCCCCTTACTGTGAAATATCAGGGGTCCTCGCTTATCGACCAATTCGCTTAACGACCTGGTTGTAGGAACAGAACTCGGTTGTTAAGTGAGGAGTACCTGTATATATTTTCAATGACCCCAGTCCAACCAACAGTAAATTGGTGTAATACTATAGACTCTAGAAACAAAGACTGTGGAGGCCTAGCAGCCCCAAACTTCAGATACCACTATTTAGCGAACCATCTTCAATTTATCATTAAATGGTTACAACCAGAGCAACAATTGAGCCATGAAAGGGGAGACCTTGAGCATACAGAATTTCAGGATTTATCAATATCTGATCTCCAATTCCTAACTGAATTTATAAAGAAAAATAATTGCTTTAAAACCCCATTCATTGCAATGATTCTAGTACGAGCCTGGTGGAGATTCAACAAATCAAGTGGTTACACTCTATCTCCAAACAAATTCACTCCAATCTGGCACAACCTGGATTTTCTGGTTAAAAACAGACCAATAATATTCAGGTCTTGGAAAAGACAAGGAATTACTCATCTGGAACACATTTTTGAAAACAATTTGCTTATTTCTTTCCCAACCATCATCCAAAGGTATGATATCTATGGTCAGAGTTTCCTGCAATTCCTTCAACTGCAGCAGTCTCTATAAGTAGAATAAAATTAACGAACGACATCTTACTACTACCTCCGACAATTGAATATCTTCATCTCATATAGGTAATTAAAAAAAAAAAATCCCTTTTCCAGAATATACAAACTTTTATTAAAAACAGATGCCACTTTATCTTTACCTACCATTTAATGGGAAAGAGACCTTTTTGTTTCCACCGTTAACCTGTGGAAGCAAATTTGCAACGACACCTTTTCTATGATGCGCATTTCCAAAATGCAACTCATCCAATATAACATTTTTTGGACAGAGTACTGACTGATGGTCACACTGATCACCCAACACAAAATGTTCAAAATGTGTTTCATGGAAAAAGACGTTTGTACTCATTGTTCCCTTAATAACAGAGATGCCACGTGGCTCTTCCCATCTATGCAAACATTCTGGACCAACATCACCAAGAAGCTATCAACCCTTCTGGGTCACATTATTCCAGTTTTCCATCTATGTCACCTCAGCGACCTCTCCTCAGTTGACTCACCACTTAAACACCACCAACCCATTTTATTCACCTTAACAATTGCCAAGGAAATAATATTTCTCAATTGGAAAAACAGAGATAATCTCACCACATCCCAATGGTAACAATTATTAATAGAATACATCTCAATGAAAAAACTATCGGCAATATCCAAAAACAAGATTGATTAATTTCATGAAATATTGGCTGCTTTTATCAGTGACAACTCCATTCATTAACACAGTCAGCAATGTCGTGGTGTTCTAGGGCATGTGAGGGCCCCTCCGGTCTCACGGAGGTGTTAGGGGGCCGGGGGGTAGCGTCTGCTCTTATGCCTGGGTTGAGCTCGTTGGTCTGCGGCTGTGGGCGGGGTATACCCCTGGGGGGTTCTTGCAGCTGGCGTGTGTTGGTTTGAAGTGTGGTTGCAGGTTTGGGGCTCAGGTCGGGGGCAGGGGGGGCGGGTTGCGGGTTTGGGTCTTGGCCCCGTGGTTGGCAGGTCGGCGTGCCTCTGGGGTACCTCGCCCTGTGGGGAGGGTGGCAGGGCTTGCATCCCATGACCTTGGCTTTCTGCATCCCATGTGGGGGGGGGGGTTGGCCCAGGGTTTGTGAGACATTCCGTCTGGTCCTGTGACCCAGCGGGGGACCTGAGCCTGGCCGGGTGTGATCGGTGCAGGCTCCCTATGTGGTCTCCTTCGGTGGGGGTTGGACTCCCGTCGTCGCACCTGGCTGCCCGGATATCGGTTCAGTGTATGCGAGGCACTCGTCTCTGGGGCTATGGGTGGGGGGCCATCTTCCACCCTCTGTTTTGTGGTCTGCATGTTCGGCAGCCGGGGGCTGGTCATGGGCCTGATGGGGAGCAGAGCGGCCTGGCATGGCGGGAGCACATGGCGGACTACTCTGGACCTGGCTGGTCACTGTGGGTTGGGTGCCTCCGGGTACAGTTAAAAAAAAAAGAATCAAGCTTTCTCTGTTTTGATGACCCCCATTTCATCGCTCCCCACTGCTGGTCAGCGCTATATGTGAAATAAGTTCACCACTTTAGGGTTATACGTATTTTGGCTGGGGCCTGTAAACAAAATGTCCTCTCTCTTGGTTTCCACTCTTTTTTTCTGCAGTCTCTCCATCCTACGTATTTCCCATATCCTCTTCCCACCCACTTGATCGAAACTGCACTCGCTGGACGGTGCAGCGCAGCATGGAACTTCGCCGGAACATTCCACACAGATTTGTTACTAATGAACAGTACAGTACGTAAGTGGGCCCGCTACAGGGGCTGTCCTATGCTTTTCAATTGGCGGTGACATGTTTATTAATGAGCTTCGGTAAGTTGTGAAACTTAATTTCTATGCACTCCACTTCTATGGCTCCACAAGCCCTGCGCTGTGATTTTATTATTATTATTATTATTATTATTATTATTATTATTATTATTATTATTATTATTATTATTATTATTATTAATAACAATAATAATAACAATAATAACATAGCAACCCTAAAATTAATGGGAATGGCAAAATAGAGGACCAGGACCAGGACTCTTCAACCATAATGCAAATGCTGGTGTATCTGAATAAATGTGTGTGTGTGTGTGTGTGTGTGTGTGTGTGTGTGTGTGTGTGTGTGTGTGTGTGTGTGTGTGTGTGTGTGTGTGTGTGTGTGTGTGTGTGTAGTAATACAGTTACACCGTACTTCGATAACAGTGAAAGCTGAGCTTTGTGTTGAGATACTCAACGTTTGTGTGTGTGTGTGCGCGCACGCGCGTGTGTGAGCGTGTGTATGTGTTTCTTGAACAACCGTCTCTAGGACTGAAAACAAAGAGTAAAATAAATCTGACTTTGATTAAATAGGAACCCGGGGCAAGACTATAAGTTTGACCAAATGTGGGTGCTGGAAAAGTTTCCAAAGCTGCCCAGAACATCTTAAGATGCAGAATGTTGCTCTGCACAGAGAAGAAAATGAACGCTGCTTTTCTACTTGTTTGTTAGAGGGACAATACCTTTATGGTTCTATTATGGATTTACTACACCCAGTGTTTTTGCAATGGCACACTTTTTACAATTAAATAATCCCATGGCACTTCACTATCCTGTTAACCATTAAAAACATGAAGAACTGTGCTTATTATTATGGCCTGCTAATACATTACATTAGATTTGATTCAGCTAATTGTAATTGCACAGAGTAAAAGTACTGAGGGGACAAAATGCATTTCTCTGCATTTTACCCATCCTAGTAACTGATGTATCTAGGAGCATTGGGCTGCCATACAGTTTGACTCTCATTCATCGTTCACAGGAAGTCCTCCCTCGCTCACCGTGCTCTACACCAACTGAACCAAACGAGCCAAGACTATCGAACAAAAAAGAGTCAAACTTTCATCACTACGAAGAGTCACCCAGTGGGGTAACATGACGGTGATGGGCCCTGGTGCAAAGAGTTTTTTGGACCCTCCACATGTGCACACACACCCAGCCCGGTTGTAGCGGTTTTGCCGCTCTGTAGGGTAAAGGAGGAGGAGGTAAGGGAGGTAAGCGATTGATTTGTTCAATAAGGAACAGAGTGAATAAAATAACCTAAATCCTAAATAAAAAACACACTGTTATTTTATTTGATGGAGGGTGGCAAGGGGACGCACAGTGTGCGCGCTGATCGGATTGGCCCCTAGCGGCCACTGGGCCCCGGTGCAGCTGCACCAGTTGCACCTGCAGTAGTTACGCCACTGCGATCGAAGGATGTGAAGTCGTGGACATTGTAGAATGATGCCAGTGTTTGCTTGTGCTACCTGTTTCCCATCGTTTTAACTGTTAAACTGTAACCATCTTCTTAATTTGGCCTCTCCCCCTACTTACTTTCCTTTATACTTTCAATCAGTATTTCACTCTGCATACCCTTATCCTCTCCCTCCTTTGATATACAAGCTAGTAATTAGTTCCCTGTTGTCTAAGGGAGGAGTTTACATTATTTTGGTTGCTTCACATGTTCCCCTGCCTAGTCCTGGAACCAAACCTCATAAATCTAGATAATGAAAAAGAGGAGAGGAGAGGATGAGAGATGGGAGCCTGCATGAGGAAAGGAGAGGTAGAGAAGAGGAACAGCACAGGGTAGGAGAGGGGAGGATGAGAGGTGAGGATGAGAGGATTTGAAGCAAGCATAGGGCCTGCTTCTGCATCGGACCCACCGCAGCGCAGGCTCACAAGCCGCAGCCTGGAGGAAGGGCGTAGTGGAACAATGATCTCAGTGTAGGCTCGGTCCAAGGTGGAGGTCTGTTCGCCACGCGCTGGCGCACAGACATCGCCTTCAAGCGCAGATTTCGCTCCGGGCCTCATTTCACGGATCTGGACACAGCGGATCCGAAATGACATTGATTATTATGATTAAAATTTAAGTTGAAAGTGATTCAATCCACCCACCTTTAACCACACCTTGAGTTTTAAGGTCATGCATTACTCTCATGAAACTTGCAGGTCCATTCTAAATCTACGTTTGATTGAAACATATATGAGCTAAATTACTTGAAAGATGCATTTTACTTATCAATTATGTCGATTTTTTTTATTTTTTTTTTTTACAAATGAATCTTAGAAATTAATTACAAATAGAGAGTAACAGGTCATTGCTTTTGTGGGCCTAGTGTGTGTGTGTGTGTATGCCTCCACTATAGTCTGGCGTGTGTCTTAGAACATCATTAAAAAATAAAAGAAGACAAAAGAGAGCCGCTCTCTCCTCTTTTCCAGACACTTTGGATTTCTTTGTGCCAAGTCTAAAGAGTGTTTTGGATTGGGCCGTCTCTTCTCCGTTGCTGGCCCTGTATCTCCCTTTCACTCTCACTCCACTTCCATGGTTTCCACTCTCTCGTTCCAGATATGCTCGTGAGCCCAGACGTGGGTGTGTGGGCCAAGGCCCATCGTCATGGCGACAGAAGCGGCAACATGCACAAACAGAGACTAGAGGAGAGAAGAGAGAGAGAGTGAGAGAGAGAGAGAGATGAAGGAAGAAAGAAAGAAAGAAAGAAAGAAAGAAAGAAAGAAAGAAAGGGAGAAGAGGGGACAGAGAGACACAACAGGGCAAGTAGAAAGGGCGTCAAAGGGCGACTGGGCACCAAAATGTAAAAAAAAAATAACATTTTTTTTTAACATCATTTTTATGAATTTATTCCGGAATTTTCCTTTCTTTCAATTCCACTATTACAAATTTCGCTCAAAGTTAAAATCGATACAACTAACTTTTTTACCCTCTCAAGTAAGATAGTTGAACATACTTGAAGACATCATTCTGGGCCGGTCAGTTCATCTCAAAAGAAAAGAAAAGACAAGAAAGGAAAGCAAAAGAAGGAAAAAAAGAACTGTGTGGCAGAACAGGGGGCGTGGTTAAGCCACGGTCAGAAGGTGACAGCGCTGGCTTCACCCGGCATCAGCGCAGCTGTACCGGGTCAGTCCAATCAGTCCCATTAGCGCTTATTGGCCCAACCCGGCTGGGAGAGTTTTCATATGCGTTGTCTGTCTTGCAGTGAGGGGACGCGTGGTGCAGGAGACGTGACCCTGCGGACCAGATCGTGACCCAAATGGACCCGGCTCTGATTTATTCCGTGTTGCTTTATGTTCAATTTTTGGCCAGCGAGCCTTTTTGCAGTGAGGATTCAGATCTCAACCAACCGAATCAAGTAGCGCAGGCGTCGGGAACCTATGGCTCATGAGCCAATTATGGCTCTTTCGATGATGGTATATGGCTCGCAGACAATTTTGAGCTAAAATTTTTCATCACAATTAACAAGTAATAAATAATTATTCTGTTTCATTTTAAAGTAAGAGAAATTACAATTTTGAAAATAAAATTAAAAATATAAATGTGGCGGACAAAGGGGCGTAGTCAAGCACCGGCTGCGGACCACAGAAAGGCTCCGGGGCGCCTTTTACTCGGCGCCCTGCCCCTCCCGGGTCTCTGCTCAGGCGCCACTTGTGGGAGTCTCTGCCCACAGGTAAGGGTTTAGGGAGGGAGATGGAGTCTTTCTGGCCGTGGTGCGCCGGCATGGTGAGATTTTTATTGTTCATTTCAATATGCGGCACGCAGGCCACAATTATATACATCACTGAGGATTATTCTAATAATTGTGGATAATAATGTTCCTCTTGGGCGCAGGAGGAAAGGCGTTCCACTGCTGGGCTGCTTACGAGCCTGTACGCCGATCCCCTCTGTAAGACAGACAAACATTCAGAAAACTCCCTGCCTCGAGTCGGACCAATCAGCTGAGCACAAGTGGACAGAAATGGAAAAAACTTCAATATGTATCTGACAAATAATCTCTTGAACTTGAACTTAAACTTGAACCTGAAGACCAGCTGATTCTTAAAATTTGGAACGAGCTAAAAATGCACCGATTACGTTGCATTCAATTTTATTAAATATTATATGGCTCACAAGGGAATACATTTAGAAATATTTGCCTTTTATGGCTCTCCCAGCCAAAAAGGTTCCCGACCGCTGAAGTATAGGTAGCTGCAGTCAAATTATGGCTCTGGAGCATGAGCATGTTGACACAAATAGACATGTTGACACAAGTAGGCGTGTCGACACCAAGATTGCTCAATCCGAACAAGTCGGTTCACTTCCGAATTGTTCGGATTGAGCAATCAGAGCTCATTGAGCAGATTTGTTACCGGATGCTAAACTGCTGAAAAGTTTAATCAGCAGCATTTTTGCCCCAGAGCAGAGATGACAGTTAGTAGCCATTGATTTGATCTCCCACACAATCTTTAGTTACTAGGCTACCACGCAGTAACTTCCACTTACTTACTGAATTTCAATGTTGATATTATAGTTTTGGTAATATTTTTGGGATACATATATATTTTTGAGTACAGGTACTCCTCACATAACTTACCTGTTAAATGACCGTTCGGACTTATACCGCAATGTGCTGCGTGCGCAGTGTCGGAGCGTCTCAGCGCACATCAGCCTTTATATACTTTATACACTATATATACTATATACACTATATTCACTGTAATGTAGCCACTGCAGGTGCACCAGCCACTGTAATGTAGCCACTGCAGGTGCACCAGCCAGTGTATCATCAGTGCCGGTCCCAAGCCCGGATGAATAGAGAGGGTTGCGTCAGGAAGGGCATCCGGTGTAAAAACCATGCCAAATCAAACTTGCAGACAACAAATCTGATTTCCATACCAGATCGGTCGAGGCCCGGGTTAACAACGACTGCCACTGGTGCTGTTAGCCAACAGGGTTCCAGTGGAAATTGTGCTACTGTCGGCCGAAGAAGAAGAAGAGGGGGAAGGCGGGTCCAGAGACTGCAGGAGAGGAAGAAGGGTAGGAGAGTAGAGTTGAGAGTAGGAACTTTGAACGTTGACACTATGAAGGGTAAAGAGAGAGAGCTGGCTGAAATTATGGAGAAAAGTAAGGTAGATGTACTATGTGTACAAGAGACCAGGTGGAAGGGGGGTAAGACCAGGAGTATTGGAGCTAGGTACAAACTGTTCTACCATGGAGTGGATGGCAGGAGAAATGGGGCAGGGATAGTCTTGAAGCAAGAATATGTCAAGATTGTTTTGGAGGTGACGAGTGTCGGACAGAGTGATGAGCATGATGCTGGAATTTGATGGGGTGATAATGACTGTGGTCAGTGCATATGCTCCCCAAGTTGGGTGTGAGATGGAAGAGAAAGAAGAATTCTTTAGTGAGTTGGATGAAGTAGTGGAGAGCGTCCCCAAGGGAGAGAGAGTGGTCATTGGAGCAGATCTCAGTGAGCATGTTGGCAAAGGGATCAGAGACAGAGGTGACAAGAAGGTGATGGGTAGGTATGGTGTCAAGGACAGGAATGTGGAAGGACAGATGGTGGCGGATTTCGCCAAAAGGATGGAATTTTCTGTTGTGAATAAGTATTTCAAGCAGATGGAGGAACACAGGGTGACATACAAGAGTGGAGGAAGGTGCACACAGGTGGACTACATCTTATGCAGGAGGTGCAATCTGAAAGAGATTAGTGACTGCAAAGTGGTGGTAGGGGAGTATGTTGCTAGGCAGCATCGGATGGTGGTATGTAGGATGACTCTGGAGGACAAGAAGAGGAAGAGAGTGAAAGAAGAGCCAAGGATAAAATGGTGGAAGTTGAAAAAGTGGGAGTGTTGCATGCAATTTAGGGAAGAGGTAAGGGAGGCAATAGGTGGGAATGAATGGTTACCAGATGACTGGGAAACAACTGCAGGTGTGGTGAGGGAGACGGTGAGGGAGACGGCTAAGAAGGTACTCTGTGTATCATGCGGGAAGAGGAAGGAAGACAAGGACTCTTTCTTTCTTTCTTTCTTCGACTCTTGGTGGTGGAATGAGGAAGTACAGGACAGCATAGAGCTGAAGAGGTTGGCAAAGAAGAAATGGGATAGTCAGAGAGATGAAGAAAGTAGACTGTAGTACAAGCTGATGCGGCTTAAGGCGAAGAGAGAAGTGGCAAAGGCAAAGGAAAGGGCATACGACGAGTTGAGAGGTTGGACAGTAAGGAAGGAGAAAAGGACGTGTACCGATTGGCAAGACATAGTAACCAAGCTGGGAAGGATGTACGGCAGGTTAGGTTGATGAAGGATGATGATGGGAATGTGCTGACTAGTGAGGAGAGTGTGTTGAGAAGGTGGAATGAGTACTTTGAGGAGTTGATGAATGAAGAAAATGAGAGGGAGAGAAGAGTGGATGATGTGGGGATAGTGGATCAAGAAGTGCAGCAAATTAGCAAGGATGAAGTGAGAACAGCATTAAAGAAGATGAAGAGTGGAAAGACAATTGGCCCAGATGACATACCTGAGGAAGCATGGAAATATTTAGATGAGGTGGCTGTGGCGTTCCTAACGAGACTTTAACGTTTAACACCTTCCTGGAAAGGGAGAGGATGCCAGAGCAGTGGAGAAGAAGTGTACTTGTACCCATCTTATATATATTATATATATTAGGGAGATGTACAGAGCTGTGGTAACTACAGGCGAATAAAGTTGATCAGCCACAGCATGAAGCTATGGGAAAGGGTAGTGGAGGCTAGGTTAAGAGGAGAGGTGGGGATCAGCGAGCAGCAGTATATTTTAATGCCAGTAAAGAGTACTACAGATGCAATGTTTGCTTTAAGAATGCTGATGGAAAAGTACGGGTAAGGCCAGAGGGAGTAGCACTGCGTCTTTGTGGATTAAGAGAAAGCATATGATAGGGTGCCGAGAGAGGAAGTATGGTATTGCATGAGGAAGTCAGGGGTGGCAGAGTAGTACGTAGGAGTGGTACAGGATATGTATGAGGGCAGTCAGACAGTAGTAAGGTGTGCTGTAGGTGTGACGAAGGCATTCAAAGTGGAGGTGGGATTGCATCAAGGATCAGCTCTGAGCCCTTTCTTGTTTGCAATGGTGATGGACAGGTAAACACATGAAATTAGGCAGGATTCTCCGTGGACTGTGATGTTCGTGGATGACATTGTGATCTGTAGCAAGAGTAGGGAGCTGGTTGAGGAGAGTCTGGAGAAGTGGAGGCATGCATTAGAGAGAAGAGGAATAATAGTCAGCAGGAGTAAAACAGAATACATGAGCCTGAATGGGAGGGAGGGCGGTGAAAAGCTGAGAATGCAAGGAGTGGAGGTAGAGAAGGTGGATGAGTTCAAATACTTGGGGTTGACCATCCAAAGCAGCAGAGAGTGCGGGAGAGAGGTGAAGAAGAAAGTACAGGTAGGGTGGAGTGGGTGGAGAAGAGTGTCTGGAGTGATCTGTGACAGAAGGGTTCCAGCAAGAGTGAATGGTCTACAGGACGGTAGTGAGACCAGCTATGTTGTACAGTTTAGAGGTGGTGGCACTGACAAAAAGGCAGGTGGCTGAACTGGAGGTGGCAGAGTTGAGGATGTTGAGATTTTCATTGGGAGTGACAAGGATGGACAGGATTAAGAATGAGTACATTAGAGGGACAGCTCAGGTTGGACAGTTTGGTGGAAAAGTGAGAGAGGCCAGATTGAAATGGTTTGGACATGTGTGTAGGAGAGATGAGAGTTACATTGGGAGAAGGATGCTGAGGGTGGAGCTGCCAGGCAAGAGGAAAGAGGAAGGCAAAAGAGAAGGTTTATGGATGTGGTGAGGGAGGACATGCAGGTGGTTGGTGTAAGGGAGCAAGGTGCGCAGAACAGAAGGTATTGGAGGCAGATGATCCACTGTGGTGACCCCTAACGGGGTCAGTCTCAGTCTCGTTCGTGCAGTCTGTCAGTATTCACTTCACTAGTGTTCTGAATGGCCACGCCCCCTTACCGTGAAATAACACGGGTTCTTGGTCCTACTCGGTCGTTAAGTGAGGAGTACCTACCTGTATTGTAAGTATTGTGTGTTCGACCATCCAGTATAGTCTATAATCAATTCATATATATATGTTATTTATCTTGTCTTTCACAGCTATCACAGTGCAGAATTTTGCCCTGTGGCTTTTTCCCCGTGCCAGAGGTGCCAAAAGTACCACAAGTGTGTTTATTGACTGCAGTACTGGACTTTTTTTTTAATATTATGATACCACAGCGGTAAACCATTATTGAGGTCGATTTGCATGTCGCAACTACATGGCTTCCACCCACCAATTGTCACTCGCTCCTCACTTTCTCACTAAGTTTCAATTGGTGTTGTAACATTGATTGAGTCAAATAAAGACAAATTTAACAATTAAAAAAATCCCTTATATTGGAGAGGCTGATGCTACTAAGGATGTAGTGACAGTTTTTCTTTTCTTTTTTTGCTTGGATTTGGTTGTTTGCCTTTTTTATCTCATATTATTTGATTTGATTACGGTAGAGGTTTTTATGGCCACTCTGTCTGGTTTTCATTTTCTTTAGTTGAGTTGCTTGTAAGGCCCTTTATAAAAGTATGTTTTTTTCAAAGAGCTTTTGAAATAAATATTAACTTACTTATTTTGTTTACTTAGCAGAAACTGCAAGTCGACTAAAAAATTGAGATATTTGCTTTGAAATGTAGTGAAGCAAAAGTCGAAAGTTCCAAAAATGAAAAATACTTAAGTAAATATATAATGTCAGTAAGTACTTGAAAAATACTTAATTACTTTCTACCACTGCCTAAAACCTCTCTGGTAATGCTTTGCTGATTAGTTATCAATCATTTAAATTTGGCTTTTAAGTTGTTGTTCAGTAAGTTGCTGTGCGTCAGTACTTCTCTGATTTGCCACTGCCGACCCAGACATCACAGCAATGTTACGTTTTGCGATTCATGACACACAAACGGGACGTGATCATGGCAGCTCATTCGAGACGGGTCCTAAAACCAGGCCAAAGCATTAATGAGGTGCAGGCTAAAGAGACAAACAAGAGAAAAAAGCAAACAAGCTGTGCGAACAGTACATTTCCACGGGATGAACATGAAAGGGCTATTTAAGTCACGCAATATTTGAATGCAAAGTGTCGCTGTTCGATTGTTCGTCATTGTCTGTGGTGAGTGTGTGTATGTCTGTGTCTGTTGTTGGGATGAATCCAGACAGACAACAATCAACACTTCGTCAAGTGTTTCAGGCAGACAAGCCCTGGTGAAAAAAGACAAACGGCCGACCACAAATGTAAAAGCACAGTCCTTAATCACCTGTAATAAGGACTTCGGAGTGTGTGTGTGTGTGTGTGTGTGTTGGTGTGGTTTTGTGTCGCCCAGACAACTCGTCAGCCCTGAGGGAGAAGACACATGCTGGAGGGAAGGAGGAGGAGGAGAGAAGAGAAAAGGAGTAGAGCCAGGCCGCAGTACTTCCTATTCTCTGTTTGTTTCTGTTTGTTTACGCATGGATCTGGACAGGAAACCCTGACATCTTGTCGGGTGGTTAAATTGCCTCGAGGTGGAAGATGTTCCGGCTGTGTGTGGGTGTGTGCGTGTGTGCGTGTGTGCGTGTGTGCGTGTGTGTGTGTGTGTGTGTGTGTGTGTGTGTGTGTGTGTGTGTGTGTGTGTGTGTGTGTGTGTGTGTGTGTGTGTGTGTGTGTGTATGTCCTCTCCCCTCTGTGATCGTTATGAAACAGAAATACTATACTCGCTGACATGAAATTCCCTACAGTAATAAGTATCAAACACTTTTTATGCAGTTTGTGGGAACATATTGTATGTGTGTGTGTGTGTGTGTGTGTGAGTGTTTCATGGAGACATGTTTATATAGTATTAGCCCCAAAGGGGCGGGAGCCCTGTTGTTATTGTTAATGAAAAACCGACGTCAGTAGTCTATGGATCTCATGGATCTGCCACACTCACAGACAAGATCAATAAAATATGTATTTGCATGCGCAAATCACGGCTAGCACCCGTCACATGATAGCATTGCAGTCTAGTGATTGATCAACAATCAGGTCCTCACCAAGATGGGACTGATGTCAGAACTTCATCGATGTCATGGATCAGACGAACCCACAGACTATCTTGATAACTGACGTTGAGTTCTTCCAGATCGGTTCAGTATTGTGATAGAAGTTTGGGATCGACAATCGCAACCTCACTAAGATGGCGCCATGCACAGTGCACATGTGCAAGTTTATACAATACATACTATAGATTGTGATAGCACTGCAGTCTAGTTACAAAGTGACAGGTATTATTTTATTCAAATTCACCTTTATTATGTTAAAGTATTACCAGGAAACAATTGGATTAATCAAAGCGCATCGTATTAAATGTCATAAATATACACGCTTCTGAGACAAATGACTACACCAGAGTATGTTCTACAAAATAAAAACCCAACGACATCACTGTGTGGCAGACGAGGGGGGCGTGGTTAAGCCACATCTGCTGGGGAGGCGCAGCTTTTCCGGGTCTGCGCAATCAGCCTCTTTAGCACTGATTGGTCGGGCCCGGCTGGCAGAGTCTTCTTATATATTGTTCTGTCTTTGTGGGGCGCTGACACAGGACGCGGAAACGCCTGCGGTCCAGAGCACATCCATGCAAAAAGAAATCTGTTAATAATTTCTACGTTTTCTTTCTGTTGTGCCAGCGAGACTTCTGTTACCAGCATGAATACAATCCTTGTCATGTTGGCGCTCCACTGCTCGAATGACTCCGTCTCCCTCCCTAAACCTGTACATGTGGGTATAGACTCCCACACACTGTCAAAATGTATAGACATTCCAGAGACATCAATGTATACAAACTTCCTGAATTATTATTCCTGGTAACAATAACCATAAGCAATTACATAATACAAGGGACTGATGTATTTATTGTGTCTGTGTTTTGAAATATCTTCATTCTTTTTGTGTTTTTTGGGTTCCCTTCCAGATGCCTCAAAGATTTGTACGGTGACACAACACACAACGTATTTCATACTTTAGTATTTCTTCTTACTTTAGTTTGTTTATTTATAGGTTTATAAAATGCATTATTATTGTGAAGGCGGGTTTCTGTTGATTTTACAAAGTGCCATAACATAATTCTATAATAATCCTGACAAATAATCGTGCTCACAATATTGACTTAAATAATCGTGATTATCATCTCGGCTCTAGTCATGCAGCCCGACTTCAGAATGATAACCTCTGTAAGTTGCAATGTAGGAAACCCACCCACAGCCACAAACACCATCCGATCATGGAATTACACTGCCAAAACAAAGGAACTTCTGCAGTCACAAAACACAGAGAGCAGAGAGTCAACGCACACTCGTCCATTGAACTTTAATTAAGGGCCAACTCCCCTGGACCTCGCGTACTGCCTGCAGCTATATTTATCTGTGCGTATGCCTGTGTGCGTGCATATAGTGTGTATATGCGAGCATATAGTTACTGTGTTTATCTCTATCTATATATCTATATATATAGATATATATATACAGTATATAAATGCTGGAAAGTGACAGCGACATGTGTTTGTCTCCCAAATGACAAGCACAGGCACTGTGCCCAGCTGCCACTGCCCAACACAACTGTTGTTGTTGTTATTATTAACTATTATTATTGTTATTATTGTTATTGTTGTATTGCTATTATTGTTATCAGTATCATTATTAGTTGTCTATTATTTTGTTTCACCTAAGAGGCCTAGTCGGCCAAATAAACGTTTCTTATCAGCCAAAAGTGTCCGGTGGGCTATACTTTGGACATGCTTCCCTTTGAGACATTTGTGTACAATCGTCCGGTGGGAAAGCTGTCAGTTGGTTATTACACTTTTATTTGCATAAATACAGAACCTGATTGATCATCCTCCCCTCAATCCTCCCCGACACACACAATAACTTACAGAGATTACACTTTTACATTTACATTTAGTCATTTATCAGACGCTTTTATCCAAAGCGACTTACAATTGTTCAAACACCGATGGACGCAGCCATCAGGAGCAATTAGGGGTTAAGTGTCTTGCTCAAGGACACTACAGCATGCTAGCAGGAGGAGCCTGGGATCCAACCAGCAACCTTTAGATCACTAGACCACCAGCTCTACCGCCTGAGCTACCATCCCCATGCCCCCACCCCCACCACACTTACAATAGAGTCAAACTTACACTTACAGATCTTTACGCATAAAGATTTAGAATTAGCTATTTATTCTCAGTGAGATAGTTGAAGACACATTTTCCCAAATCAGGCATGTGAATGAAAATCTCAGAAAGATAATATGATCGATTTTCAAGATTTTCTGGCTCGTTAAAAATTTCATTTTTTCCCCCATGTCTTCCCCCTTGCTGTGGTATAACTATGACCTTCTTTTACCAGATGTCGAAACTGGAATTGGGAGGTCAGGACTCAATGTGGATGATTAGTTTAGATAACAGCTTTCCCGTAAGGCTGTAGAACAAAATCTTCTTTGGTTTTGTTGCCATGGAGTTTGGTACAGTTGTCGTCAAACAGTAGGAGAAGAGCTTCAGGCATGTCATTAGTCATAGGATCTTGGTTGTAATGATGTTTTGCCTTTCTGATATATGATATATTCTTGGCATTGGCTCAAAATGTACATTTTTGTCCCTTTGCCCCTTCATTTTCTCTGGAATATAAATAGTGTTTGCTTACAATGGATCCGTATTCTCTTGCATTTCCCCTATCCAGGGAAGCCAGAATGCATATGTATATAGACTTTTTAGTTGTGGCGATATTACTGATAATCTGGGGTGTCATTTTAGGCATGTCATTTTAAATGACCAATTCATCATATATCAATAAATGGAACAGAGACAGATCGGTGGGAGCTAACAGTAATAGGAAATGATGGCCCTACACGTTTCCACTCTCTTGTAGGCCGGCCTATTTAAACAGCTGGTTCCTCCTGCCCTACCTGCGTTGCTTCCTGCTTTGCTGCCTGCGCTGTACTCCCTCCACCTAATCTGCATCCACTTGTTGGGCTCTACTCTTCTGTCCAATGGGGGGATTCAAGCTCATCACTCTGTTATTTCTAGCTCACTTTATGCCTATGTTTGCTGTACAACTTAGCGGGAGTGATGAGCAGTAGAGCCCAAGAGACACCAACCTCAAACAATGCAAAATAAATTAATATTGAACAAATTAAGTTAATCTAAGAGCTGGAAATTGCTAAATTGTGTCGTCAGCTGCGACTCCGCCCCCTTTCATTCCTCATTGCCCACCACTCGTTGGAAATTAATGGTCACTAGTCGCTTGTGGTTGCGTCTGATGCTAACGCAGGGTAAGATAGGGAATAGCAGTAATAATGATGGAAAACATACATTCTGAGACGGCTGTTTGATTCAGATTTCCTCAAGTCTCAAACGTGAAAACACTTAAAGATGATGCAAGATACACAGTCGCCAGCCTCAATAAAAGCTACTTAATACAGCTAACTGGTAACTGGATAGTGGGACTGTGAGAGCAGACCCACACATCCTTTTGTAAAAGTCACTGATTAACATAAGTCTTCTCTATCCATTTGATGTTAATCGACCAAAATCTCAGAGTGAGATATACTGTATCATTGAGGAAAGGCCCACTTTTCAAAATGTGTGTATGTTGCCTGAATGTGTTTGTTACTCATCACTAGTGAGCCTAAGCAATCTACTAAAAGACACATCTGCTTTGAACTACTTCCATGACGTGTTTTTGCCTTTGCAGGCCAGATGCGTGTGTGTGTGTGTGTGTGTGTCTCGCGAGAAGACGGAAGCGGAAGTGAGTAGTGAGTGGAGACCCAACATGGCGGCGTCCTGCTACACTAACTAACACACCAGCTCCACCTCAGACAAAATAACAAAGCAAATTGCAAATAATATTTATATACATATAAAAAAAAGGGAACACTGCGCATAACCAAAGTGCAGGACCTCGAGGATTATATAGATTTTTTTTTACAATGCATACGTGAAGGAAGACGATCAGGACCGCAATAATCCTGCGAAAAGGAAGAAGACCGACTCAGCAACGGACACAGACAATCTCATACCGGGTGCTGTAGAGGTGAGTGTCTTGGATGAGATGAACAAAAAGCTCGACATGCTTGGTCCACTTCTCCGAGACATTACCGATATCAAAGCCAGTCTTGATTTCCTGCACGGATCGGTCGCCGAGATGCAAAAAGACAACGCGGATCTAAAAACCTCCGCGAGGCGTCTCACAGCGGAGATGGAAGTTGTAAAAAAATTAAATAAAATAATGAAAGAGACTATCCTGGATATACAATTCAGAAGTATGTGGGACAACCTCATCTTTTCTGGGATCCCAGAGAACAACACCGAGTCCCCAGAAAATATGGTGAAAGACTTTCTCCCATCCGCCCTGAAACTCCCGACGGACACCGTGAAGCAGATCACCTTTCACTGAGTTCATTGACTGGGACACCGCGTGGGCGACCATCCCCGCTCCATCATTGCTAAGTTTGAACACTTCAAGCACAAGGAGCTGGTTAAAAGCAAAGGACGGGAGCTGAAAGGAACAGCGCTGGGCATGAATGATCAATTCCCCCGGGAGATCAACGATCGACGGAAGGTGCTGTATCCTGTCCTGAAGGAGAACCGGCAGAAGGGTAAACGCGTATCGATGGTGTTGATAAACTATATATAGACGGTCTGTTATACCGAGACTCCTCCACCACACCCTGGTTAATTTGATCATTATGTAGGTATTCTTGTAATTCTGGTTATCATACACTGCAAGATGTAGAAATAGGCATGCTATCTATGTCAGGATTTAAAATATCGCTCACTCTCATCTCACCTTCCTAATTCCCCCTCCCTACTTCTCTCACCATCTCACCTCCCTAATCCCTCTCTCCCTCTGCTATCACTCTCACTCTATAATGTCTCTCACTTTATGTACTGTATGTCTTATCCGGCAATGTTCTGTGCTTATCTTTGTCTACTTGTCATTTGTTTGTGTAGTTATGTATCCCTACAAACTTCCTACAATACTATGGCAGTGAAAAGGAATGTAAAGGAGGAAATCCCAGACTTATCTATGGGAAAGCATGGGAATGGTAGTATAGCTATTGCCTTGGATGCACTGTGCCATCACCCCCTAACTAACTTCAATGACACCCATTAAGTTTGTTAGTTGGAATGTGAGAGGCTTGGGCTCACCTGCTAAACGTAGCAAAATTCTAACTCACCTCACCAAGATGAACCCCAGCTTCTGTCTACTGCAAGAAACCCACCTCACTGTATCTGAGCACCTCAAACTCAAAGCTAAATGGGTTAATCATATGTTTTCCGAGTCATACAACTAAAAAAAAAGCGGTGTCTCTATATTGATCAATAAAGGTATCCCATATCAAAATAAAACCACAATATCAGACCCAGAAGGGCGTTACATTATGATTAATGGGATTTTAGGTAACATCAAATTAACCATAGCTTATATTTATGAGAATGATCCAAATTTCTTTCACAACATATTTTCAAAACTCTGAAAATTCTCTGAATCAATTATCATATTGGGAGGAGACTTCAACACAGTACTGGGTCCAAATTTAGACCGTTCTCAAGCCAGAAATATTCACAAATCCTGGCGTTCGTCGGACACTATAAAACAATATATGAATGATCTTGCTCTTGGGGATTGTTGGTGATCAAATAACCCACATTCTAGAGAATACACATATTATTCACCACCCCACCAAAGTTTCTCTAGAATCGTTGTATTTCCTATGTTTCCTATTGTAATTTCCGATCACGGGCCGATTAGTTTCAACCTGATAAATGAAACAAACTGGAACCCCCCCGGCATCTACCCATTATTCATCAGAATGGTTACAGAGGTCAAGTCAACCTCTACCATGTCTCCGCACATGAATACTGCTCTCATTTTGGTTTTGCTCAAACCCAATAAGGACCCAACCCTCACCTCCAGTTATAGATCCATAAGCCTTATTAATTGCGATCTTGAGATTATTAGTAAAACACTAACCAACAGAACTGAAAAAGTCATTCCATTTATAATTCACCCAGACCAAACAGACTTTGTCAAAGGCAGACACTCATCCAGCAATATGCATCGGTTATTCAGTCTGATCAGCATATCTCAAAGGAACAACTTTAATACTATTATTGCCTCTTTGGATGCAGAAAAAACATTTGACAGAGTTAATTGGACATATCTCTTTTCAATCCTCAACAAATTTAGCTTTGGAGAGTCACTCATTCAATGGCTCAGAATCCTCTACAACTCTCCATCTGCTTCTGCCATCACCAATGGTTAGACTTCACAGTGTTTCATTCTACAAAGCGGCACAAGACAAGGATGTCCTCTCTCCCCTTTACTATTCGCCATTTTTATTGAGCCACTCGCGGTGGCCATCTGTCAAAACAATTATATTGTAGGCATACAAACAGGAAACTCTGTTCACAAAATCAGTTTGTATGCAGACAGTATCTTGTTGTACGTACAGAACCCAATGTCATCCCTACCAGAGGTAGGTAAAACCAACAGTCTTACCACTCAGTTGGGGGGACTGTAATGCTGCAACCCAGAAACTTCACTTAACCATCACAACGGGCAAATAGATACCTTAATATTGATATCTCCAACAATCTATCAGATTTGTTTACCCTTAACTTCACTCCATTGCTCAAATCCATTGAAGAAGACCTCATTTGATGGAACAACCTACCCATCTCACTAATTGGTAGGATAGCAGCAGTGAAAATTAATATACTTCCAATAATTTGCCGTGGGGCGGGCAGTTCAGGCGGGGTGTCGGTCTGTCGCCGTGGGGATCCGGGCCTGAGGTCCGTGCCTTGCGCCCTTGGCCCGGGTTCTGTGCCGACTGCTGCGTCTTGTGGCTGTACCTGGTGGTTGGTTTTATGTGTGCGCCCCTGGGGTGCGGGGTCTCCTCGTGCTCCCTAGGACTGGCTCATGCTCCTTGGGGCTGGGGGTGGGGGTTGGTCCACGGCCCTCTGGCTTCTCTGGGGGCCCGGGGGTTTTCTGTGGTTGCAGGGCAGGGTACTCAGGGCTTTCCTGCAGCCGTAGGGTGTCTACAGGGCTTCGGAGTTTGGGGGCAGCTTCGGGGCCGCTTCTGCTGCTTGGAGGCGCTGCGACATAATACCGACCTTCTACACCAGTACCAATGGGGATAAGTCATGTACACTCACTGGTGGACAGACACACACACACACACACACATACACACACACACACACACACACACACACACACAAAAACAGACACACACACACACACACACACACACACACACACACACACACACACACACACACACACACACACACACATACAGGCGGTCTCATCACACACGCACACACTATCACACCTGCTTCGAGTGTACCCCAGCACCCTCCTGGTTGCAATACTTTCCTTTACCCCCTCATTTCCTTCCATAATTATGACAGGAAGAGGCCACGTGACCAGTTGTAGTTCCAGTTTTCCTGGACCTAATTCACTGTTTTTCAATACATGTTGTCTTCCAATGTTTATGTTTTTGTGCAAATGTTGTTTGTTTCTATGTTTTTTGTCTCACCCGCGGTGATTCTCCCCCTCTTGGAGTAGTGATCAGTTGTTTATAGACCCAAACATGATAAATAGTTCTCCAAAGAGTTGGTGGTGGCTCTCCATAACCAAAAACTGTGCTCTTGTCTTTCTACAGGTCATCCACAGGACAGAGTTACTGCAGCAGTTCTTGATGATTTCATTAATAAAGAGTTGCATTGCAGGTTGAGAACTTGAACTCCACTTGCAGACTAACTCTGTCCTGGATGCAATGGCATACAAATACTCTGTGTTGTATGCCCAGCATGCTAACAGCACAGGTTTAAAAAGAAAAGAAAAGAAAGAAAAAGGGAGAAAATAGCAAGGTGAGAGGTTTACTCCTGAAAGTGAAATCTTTGGTTTTGTGGCAGTGAGAGCTGGATATCTGTGTTTTTAAATCCACAACCATCTCTGAACCTTTCAGGACATTCACTGCTCATTGACACTCAGTGGACCAAACATGTGTATGATTGTAACATGCACTTTCATTTCCAGGAAACAAATCAGCGATTTTACTGATTTGGATTTGTTCTTTTGTACTTGTGTGTATGTCAGGAAGTGCACTGTGCTGACGTGGCTTCTACTTTAAATGCATCATTCTTCATGAGAAATCTTCACGAGTATTGCCAAACCTCAAAATAACACAATGATTCATTTTAAAGAATAGGCTGCTGCTTCTAAACAGATTAACAAAGCTTGTTTAAAGTCATTAATGATGATGTACAAGGACTTGAGAACACACTGTTAAAAAATTGCATATTTGTGTTTAGTGGAGCACATTGCTAAATACATCAAATGTAAATATGTTTCATGAGAGTGTTTCTCTTCCATTCTAGCACCAATTTGTCGTGGCTTATTTGCACTAGGGATACAGGACTCAGGATTTATTCATAGCGAATACATCTTTTAAATGACTCAGGAGTCGGGAGTCACACCGGTGGATGCAGCCAGACAGACAGGCTCAACTAAAACTGAATTATCTTACAAAATAGCTTAGAGATCTGAGTTGCGAGTGACGCATGTGCCCCAAACAGAGGCAATGACACCCAAATCGATTCTCGAAAAAGAGCCGTGAGTCACGTATGTGCTTCAAGCATAGGCAATAATTCCTGAACTGGTCACAAATAAGGCCGTGAGCAGAGATTAGGAACCGAGAGATGAAAGATCGCTGAAAAATTTATACGCTCGTAAAGAGCGGAATCTCTAAAAATAATCACTAAAATAAAATCACTAAAACTATATTTCTGCCCACAGTTTGTAGCGTTACGCCAGGACTCGTAAGGGTTGGTTAAACTTATTTCTGACAGACAACTCTCCATCTCATGATCGATTTTTACGAAAGGATTTGTGGGTCTGCTCTAGCAGTCCCACTATCCAGTTACCAGTTACCAGTTTCCAGTGACCTGCATTCAGTGGCTTACATTGAGGGGGTTACCATGTATCTTGTTTCATGCATGTTTAAGTGTTTTCATGTTCATACAAAGAGACTTGTAATCAGAATCAAAAATCTGTCTCTGAATGTGTGCATTCCATCATTGTTACTGCTATTCCCTATCTTACCCTGCGTTCACACCAGAAGCAACAACAAGCGACAGGTGACCAGTCACTTGTGGTAGCTCACTTCCATTCAGTGCTGGGCAATGAGGAATGAAATGAGTCGCAGCTGACGACACAATTTAGCGATCTTCACCTCTTAGATTAATTAAATTTGTTCATTGCTCATTTAGTTTGCATTATTTGAGGTTAGCGTCTCATGGGTTCTACTGCTAATCACTCCTGGTGAGGTTAAGGCAAACAGTGTTATCCACTCTTTCAGAGTGTGGAACACCAAAAGTCTGCTTTTCTCTTTCAAAATGTACTTATTTCACAAATGCCTAAAATGACCTTGCTCTTTTTTGTTTGTTATTTGAGGACATTGCTAGCTGAGAGTGGTAGCTGAACAATCTTAGACATTGTATTGTCAAAATTGAAAATATAAAATATTGGTCTAAAAAATGACGATGCGAAGCAATGATGACAATTATTCATTTGCACTTATGGTCTTTGATCAAGTCTGCATGTGGTCATGAGTCTGGAGAGCAGACATTGAACTGCTGTCATCTAAGGTGTGGTGAAGAGCAAATAGTACAAATTAATTACAAGGCTGTGGTGGAAACTGTATTCTGTGTTTTTAAACACATTCTCTTTGTTGAGTAAGACAATTTATGAATTTTATTATCTTAAAATACCATTTACTGTATATGCATACCACATAATTCATGAACTTTTATTTGAGATATAAAGAAATATTTCAACAGATTTATGCACAACATTTAAAATATATTCAAGTTCTTTTCATACCGGCTGAACAGCAGACAAGACCATAGAACGCCAATTAAAAGCTTAACTTTGAGTATGAAATTTACAAACTGGTGTAACATTAAACTTTGTGTGTGCCAGTGTGAGGGTAGGAAAGGAGAGGAAGAAAAAACTAGAGGAAAGAGGAGAAGAGAGCAGGGGCCCATACAGTCAGCTGATTGTTGTATACACAAGGCTAATTGAGCCTTGCCTTGTCATGACTGGTTAGAGGAAACACTTGATCTCCACTAATCCCTCAACCACTGTCATGGCTCAGTGAAAGAGGAGATCTTGGTCCAGTGAAATTAAATTGCTGTGTACAAGGCAGTTGTCTTGAAGCATACTACCAACAGAACCCAAATGCAGACACAGTTGGCAGACAGAAGTTTTAAGAGTTTTTACTACAGCCAGGGGAATGGTACAGGTTCAGGTGGATCCAGGAAGAATAGGCAGACAGGCTGGCGAGGGCAGCTGGTGGCTGACAAACAGGAGCAGGACGAAATGGAAGAGCCAGGACAGGTACTGTAACACAGGATCAGGAAACAACAGATCGTAAAACACAGGATCACAACAGGAAGGTTTGAAGCGCGGTCTGAGGTCTAAGATGATCTGGCACCAGAGGAAGTGAACACCAGAAGTTTTATGCAGAGTCACTAATTGCTTGTAACTGCTGTACACCGAGTGGAGTGAGCCTGAATGCTGATGATATTCAGATTGTGTAACCAGAAAGGTGGACGATAGAGATAGAGGGAAAACAGACAAAAACCACCAAACACTCACATTAACACCAAAACTGAAAAGAAAAGAAAACCACACTCACACAGAGCACACAGGTCAAGGGGAAGCAGGCTATGCAGGTGTGACATTACCCCCCTTCCTGGTGACCCACCATGCTTGTACAGGGGCTGACGGTGGAAAACCTGGACGAGGGCGGGTCTAAGGCAAGATGTTGCAACAGGAAACCCAGCATCGCTCTTCAGTCCACCAAATACTGCAGACCCCGGCCTCAGTGGCGGACATCAAGTAGAACTTAGAAGATCGTTTGCGGGAGTCTGTCTTTAAGGGCAGGTCTTTGTTGGCGAGCCATACCCTTTGGGAGTAGAAAGGGGCCATAGAGCGCCAATGGTTGGCACACCACTGATAGTGGCCGGAGGCTCTCAACAGGCAGCGCGAGCACGACGCCAAGTCTTGGGGCACCGGAGGACGTGAGCCTGGATAGACAGGACTGGGATCTCCTCCTCAGTGGAGAAGCCGGCCATACAGGCATTGAAAAGAGGACACACTTGTGGCCGAGGTGAGGAGTGGGTTATATGTGTATTCAATTAAGGGGAGCTGTGTGGATCAGACAGATGTGTCGGTAGCCTCAAGCTCCTGGTTGGCCCTCTCCACTTGCCAGTTAATCTGGGGTTGGAACACAGGCGACAGACTGACGGTGGCCCCAGAACCGTCTACGGAGAAATGCCAATGTGCGGTAGATGCCAGGGTGACATGTAAGTCTGGAGGAATGTGCCCATTGCAACACCTTAGCCTTCACAGAGTTGGGAGCAAACAGACAGCCAGGGGGACCAGTACCTGGGTTATGTTGGGACTGTTGAGTGGACTCCAGTCCTTTTCAATTCCCCAGGAGACATTTGCAATGATGAAGGAAGCAGGCAGGATGGTTTGTTGCCTGGCTTGGTATTTCTGCCACCAGGTCTGTAGGTTAAAGTAAATTTAAACCACCAAAGAAAAGTGCCCACCTGGATTGATGGGAGTTGAGTCAAAGCAATATGTGTGGATCAAAGCCAGATTCTTATGGTCGGTCCAGGAATGGTTGGGGGGGTGATGAAAAGTGAAGGCAAAGGGGTGAAGCTTACCTTCCTCTGTGGAGTGCTGTGAGAAGATGGCCCCAACTCCTGTATCTGAGGCGTCCACCTCCACATCAATCTGCTTCATCGGATCCGGTTGAATGAGGATGGAGGCTGAGGTGAAGTGCTTCTTGAGATCAGTGAAAGCAGCTTCAGCCTATGAGGTCCACTGAAACTGCCTGGAGGTGGAAATCAGAGCAGTAAAAGGAGCCACAACCTGACTGTATTTGCAAATAAATCTTCTCAAAAAGTAAGCAAAACCCAGGAACCCTTGTTGCTGGATGTGACCACTCCAATACCGTTCTCACCTTAGCTGGGTCCATCTTTACCTGGCCTTCGGTGATGATATAACCCAGGAAGGTGACAGACAGGGGATGGAGCTCACATTTTTCAGCTTTGACAAAGAGCTGGTTTACCAGAAGGTATTGGAAGACTTACTGGACATGATCAGACTAGGACCTGGAGAAAATCAGGATGTCGCCAATGTAGACAAAGACAAACCGATTCAGCATGTCCCACAGGACGTCATTAACTAGGCCCTCGAAGACAGCTGGGGCATCGGTGAGGCCAAAGGGCATCGCAAGATACTCCTAGTGGCAGAGGGGAGAGTTGAATGCTGTCTTCCACTCGTATCCCTTATGAATCCAGACCAGGTGATAGGCGTTACAGAGGTTGAGCTTTGTGAAGATGGAGGCCCCTTAGACGGAGCGTCTTGTCCTTCTTTGCCACAAAGAGGAATCTGGCTCCTTTTCTCCTCCTGATGTTTGCCTGACAGGAGCCAAGATCTAAACGTCCAAGGCTTTGGCTTCCAATGCCTTCTCCAACAGAATGGTGCCCAGGCCGAGCTGCTCAACTAAAGCAAAGTCCAAAATATATTTTGTTGACCCCAGAATCAATAGGAGCCAACCACATAAAAGACTGACCTTTCCTGGAAAACGTGGCATGCAACTGGGTAAGGATTTCGGGAGCCGTGGGGAAGAACAGCTCACCAGGACAGGGAGTGCAGGAACACGCCAGGGAAGAGAGCAAGGAGTGCTGGGGAATGAATGTGGCCCACGGGAATGTTTGTCTTCTGTCCCTCCTATGCTCACGTAACCAATTGTCTATGCAGATGGCTAAAGCGATGAGGGAGTCCAAGTCAGGAGGCAGCTCATGAGAAGCAAACTCATCCTTAATGAAGTCTGACAGCCCATGGTGGAAGGCGTCAAACAGGTCATCAGAGTTCCATGCGCTCGCTGTGGCTAGTGTGCAGAACTCAATGCCATAGTCTGCCACACTCAGCTGACCCTGCCAGAGATGGAGGATTTTCCTTGCAGCCTGTTCACAGATGGTGAACAGGTTGAGACTGGAACAGACCGGAAGCTGACTCTCCCACATGGCCAGGGCCTACGCAAGCGCTCTCCCAGCCAGAAGTGTGATTATGTAGGCGATGCGAGAACGGTCAATAGAGAAAGAAGAAGGGAGAGGAAGGATCCCCTGGATCCCCTGGATCCCTTGTGTAACACTCAGGTGGAATTCGGTTGGGCTCTCTGGCAACGGGTGGACCTGGATCTTCCAGTGAAGTCACGGGTGGAAAGAAGGCTGTGACAGATGTAGTAGCTGGAACTGAGGTGTAGGCTTAAGACGGCTGAATGCTGGCAGCCAGGGCCCAAAACTGCCTCATCAGGTTAGAGAAATAGAGTAGTAGTGTACTGCCACCCTGGGAAATGGTACAGGTTCAGGGAAATACAGGATCAAAAGACCAAAAAACACTATTCACATTCACACCAGCACTGAAAATAAAAGAAAACCATACTCACACAGAGCACACAGGTCACGGGGGGCAGGCCAGGCAGGTGTTACAACAATACCTGTTAACCAGTTATAAACCTCTTATCTGTAGTTTCCTCTTGTTTTGTCTTTGGTTTTGTTGTTGCACTTTGTTTGTAAATGCAAATTTACACCAATCAGCCACAACATTAACACCACTGACAGGTGAAGTGAATAACATTGCTCATCCCGTTCCAATGGCATGTGTCAAGGATGGCATATATTCTGCAGCAAGTGAACAGTCAGTTCTTAAAGTTGATGTGTTGGAAGCGTGAAAAATGGCCAAGCGTAAGGAAGGAAGGATCCCTGTCATGGGCTCATTGATGAATATAGGGAGGGAAGGCTAGACACTCTGGTCCGATCCCACAGAAGAGCTACTGCAGAACAAATTGCAGAAAAAGTTAATGCTTGTTATGACAGCGAGGTGTCACACAGTGCATCCCAGCTTGCTGTGTATGGGGCTGCGTAGCTGCAGACCGGTCAGAGTGCCCATGCTGACACCTATCCACCGCCGAAAGTGCCTACAATGCAACTACAATTACTGTGTCGTACTGTTGTACATACTGTACTGCATATCTCCATACTCACTTTATTCACATGCACTTTACTGCACATATCTGTATATACAAATTGCCTATCCCGTATACATAGCTCTATTCCCTTATATTTTGTACCCCCACTCTGTATTATCTCTTGGAGTCTTATTTTCTTTTTATTTTATTGTATTTATATTATTCTGTTCACTAACTGCATTACGTTTTAGGAATCAGTTTTAGTTAGTTAGCTAGGTAGAAATTAGGTTAGCGATTATGTTCTGTTTAATAATTATTGTGCATAATCTTGGTGTCTACACATGACTAATCCAAAACCTAACAGTTATAGGCACCGATTGGGGCCATGGAATGAAATGCGTGCGTTCAGCTACTTTTTCCAAATCCGTATAGCAACAAGTCATGTAGGCTATTATTGTTGCAGAAGGCTTATTTTGTGCAGGGCCAGTGCTTCCTTTAGGCAACATAGGTGGCAGCCTTGGGCGCCATCTCAAGGGGGGCGCGGACAGGGAGCGATCGGGGCGAAATTTGCACCTGTCTCCCTCTCCATGCGTAATGGAGAGGGAGCGATCAGGGTGCAATTTGCACACACAATCTCCACTCTGCTGCGTGTTCCTGTGCCCCGTTACCCCAAATAAATGCCTCATTCCTCAAAATAAAATAAATAAACCCCCCCAACTGTTTTGAGCACCCACCGGCAGAAACATAAATCGGGCCCTATGCTAACAGTTATAGTAAGCCACCGTGTTGCACACTCAACAACAACAACTATAAAACTACTCACTTACTGAATAAATGGAGTGGACACAGCCTTGTCCATAGTAAGCTTGGGCTGATTTACGATTAAATAGTTTATTATCATCGTCTATCAAAATCAATCGCGGAGTCAAAATCACCCTCTCAAATGATTTTGAGGGAGTGCCAGGAAAAATCTGAGAATTTAAACAGTGTAAGTGCCGTTTACCATGTTCTGAAACTGGAGCAGGGAGAGAGAGGGGGTGAGAGGAAGAGGGGCAGAGGGGGAGAGGAGAGAGGGGGAGATTTAGATGTATTTTGTTTCCTTAGTTTCTTACTTGTATGGAAAATGAAAAATGTAAACCTAACTGCAGAATATTTTTTGTTTCTCCTCCAGACAGCGGTGCACGCCAGCTCCTGTGCCTGTCCATTTATTTTAGATGTATTTCTTTTCGTTAGTTTCCTACATGTATGAAACATTTTTTTTAAACACAACTGAGTTAAGGGACTATCCAAGTCCTGACTACGTACTGTTCCAAAAAAATCCTTGTTTTTTCGAATCATTCTAAATCGTATATCGACAATCGCTGCCCCCCAGTGATCGGTGATTGGAATTTTCCACGATCGTCCAAGCCTGGTCCATAGAAAACATCATAAAGCTGGTTGAAGAAGGGGGCGTTTGAAACTGAATGTTTCTTGTTGAAAAAAAAGAGGTACGGTAGAGAAAGAGAAGAGGAAGGTAGAGTAGACCAAGAGTGGAGGTGAAGGGGATGTAGAATAGTGATAAAGTAGAGGTAGAGTAGAGGTAGCTAGATTAGAGGAAAATTAGTGGTAAAGAAAGAATGACCAGCCCCTGGCCACCACACATGCAGACCACAGAACAGAGGGCGGCAGGCCGACAGCCCCCCAACTACAGCCTGGCCCGCCAGCGATGAGTGCCCCTCGCGCCGAGAGTGCCAAAGATCAGGTATCCGGGAAGCCAGGTATGACGACGAGAGTTGGCCCCCCACCGAAGGAGACCATATAGGGAGCCTGCACAGAGCACACCTGGCCGGGCTCAGGTCACAGCCGGGGTCACAGGAGAGCCGCAATGTCTAACTAACCCTGGCACAACGGACCACCGCCTACCCCGCCCCTAATGATAGAAGGCCAAAGATGAACTCTGATGACCGTCAAACTCATTCTTTGACATTTATCGAATTGTTTTCATAGGTATAAATATCTGTGATGTAAATGAAGAGAGAGTATAGCTCACACTCAACTTACAATCTCTGGTTAGCCTCTAATATTTTTATTTTTGGACATGATGAAAAGCGAAAAGTGAAAAGCCACCCGGACTCGAAACAAACCTCGGTCTGGTGGGTCTCTGTGAGTACCCCCCCATCCCCTACTTGTCCCCAAATGGCCACAATAGTAATTTGAAATGCATTAATTTGACCTGTGTTGTTTAACAAATTTCTGACCCGACTAATGGCCAGTTTAGTTTGAAGGCCCACCTCCCTTACCCCACTCACACACATCTGTCGCCCACCCACCTCAGGGCTGTTGGTGTGGGTGGGTGAAAGACAGGGGTGAGGAAGTGGATTAGCTGCGGCAGGGAAACCGCAAGGGCGGCACTGCAAACGGATCAGGTTCTGCTGACTGATGAACCCCTGGTCTCAACACCCCCCACCCCCACCCGACCCACCACACACACACACACACGCACACACACACACACACACACACATACACACACACACACACACACACACACACACACACACACACACACACACACACACACACACACACACACACACACACACACACACACACACACACACACACATATACAGAGCCCTCTCCCTCTCTTGGCTAGATTAAATCTGCATGAGCAACTTGCAAAACACATTCTATTCACACACTCTATTTTCAATTAGCATTGTGCAGCGAGTGCTTCAACAGATGTTTTTATGTGCATGGGTTGGTGTGTGTGTGTGTGTGTGTGTGTGTGTGTGTGTGTATGTGTGTGTGTGTGTGTGTGTGTGTGTGTGTGTGTGGGTGTGTGTGTGTGTGTGTGCTTGCGTGTTCTTTTGTATCTGTGTCCGTGTTTGTGAGTGCATGGGAGTGTGCTCATGTGTGTTTATATGCGTGTCCAAGTGTGTGTATGATCCTGTATACTGTATGTGTGTTTGTGTCAATTTGTGTGTATGGTAGTGTATAAGTGCATGTCTGTATTTGTGTGAGTCTATGTCTATGTGTATCTATGGTACAGCATACCATCGAGACACAGACACAAAAACAAATTATGTGTGAGTGTCTAATTCTGTATATGGTGGTGTGTATCTGCAAGTGTATTTATATGTGTGCTTACATATATGTGTGTATATGGTAATGTGTGTATGTATGCGTGTAATGGCTTCTCCAGCTGAGCACAGTGTGCTCCTCTCCTGCCAGCCAGAGGAGTGAGAGGAAGCATTTCATAAACCTGTGGTTGTAGTTTTACTAGCGGAGTCATGCCGTACATTCTCCACCTCCACCTCAAATTCAATCAAGTAAATTTATGACTGTCCATTAAAACATCTAATCTCTTGTCGATGTTGTCGATAAGGGGCTGCATGTCTAATTCAGTGTCCATCTATCCAGATAGAATTTCTAAATGGCTTTTGCGTAGATTAGCCTAACCTGAGGATACATGTATCTAATAGATATCCAAATGAAAAATAGACACTTTTAGAACATACATAGAACCGTTGCCATAAATGTGACTGTCATATCGACAATAAAAAGAATACAAATAGTGAAAGACTATTGAACTGGGCCAAGGAAAGTGAAACTCCAAATAAGGGTGTATACGTCACAGCCAAGGTGAGCTATTGGTGGATGAAGAGTAGTGTTGGAGGTAACCCACTACAAAGTAACACTTTAGAATACTGAGATACATTTTTTTGTTGTAACGAGTAACATAACACAATTGTGGTTTGGTGAAACTGACTTACTGTTTACTTCCTGTAAAACATTACAGAAAATATTTTCCTGTTCCTTTTTGTGGTGTGGGGATGGTGTGGTTTGAGCAGCCACACCTGTCCTGAGTCCAGGTAATTGGGACCCAGGATCAGAGTGGCTGTATACCTGTCACTCATTGGTTGGTCACACGAGCAGCAGGTAAAAACCCCATCCCCACACACACTCAAGAGAGAAGCCATTGTCATAACACATCTCTATCTGCTCCTGGGCTGATTCCAACTAGCCCTCTCCCTACAGTAGACTTGTGTGTTTCCTACCCCTTCGGCTGTGTCTCTGTGCCGGAGGTCCTTGAAAACGTCACTTGGGTGGTGGGTGGTAGGTGAAACTGCCCCACTTTTATTGCCACAAAACAGAAACAAAAAAAGGAAATCCCAGACGCATTTACACCAGAAAATATTGGTGCTGGTCCACATGTCAGGACGATTCCAATGTCCCGGACAAATGGAAGAAATTCCGGTTGAATATTATCTGTTTTTGTTGAGCTTAAAAACAATTGATTGATTGAATGACATCATCAAGGCATGTAGATCTATAATTTTTTTTTTCTTGAAAAGTAGGCTACGTTTGCTCATACATTATATTCCTAATAACATAAGTCCTGGCAATAGACTCATGTGCGCAACGCAATTTAAAAAATAAATAATAAAGTTTGTGGTGTTGCCCAGCTCATCGACATATTTTATACAATGGATATTCAAGATTCAAGATTTTTTATTTGTCACATACATATACATACTTTCATACATATATGCAGTGAAATGTAATGCAACGCACCCGGTGATAGCACACAATATGTCCTAGGAAAAAAATAAAAGTAAAAAATTCCTTTCTAATAGACCGACTGACTCCTAAAACGTAATACAGTAAGTGGAATACTTATAGAATAAGATAAAAATATATAGAATAAAATACAATAAAAATAAATTGAAATAAAATGGAATAGATAGAGGGAATATGCCTATGTTTATACAGATATGTGCATTTAAAGTGGCATGTGAATTAAAGTGGCATGTGAATGTGAATAGAGTGAGGTAGTGTTTGGGATAATACAGCACAGTATACAACAGTACGGCGCAGCAATACGGCATCACGAACAACCCTGAACAGTGATACAGTATGCGGTACAGTATGCTACATACAGTACAGTAGGTAGTGGAGCCTAGTGCATGGCTCAGTTAGGACCCCTGGTGAGGTCAGCATTGACAGTTCTTATGGCTTGAGGGAAGAAACTCCATCTCAGTCTCTCTGTTCTCGCTGTGTGACTGCGGAGGCGCTTGCCTGACCGCAGCAGCTGAAACAGTCCGTTGTTGGGGTGATGAGGATCCTTCATGATCCTGCGGGCTCTGCTACTACACCTCCTGGTGTATAGCTCCTGCAAGGGGGGGAGGGTAGTTCCAGTGGTAGGTTCAGCTGAACGCACCACCCTCTGCAGGGCCCGCCTGTCCTGGGCAGTACAGTTCCCAGGGCAGTACAGTTCCCTATAGACCATCTGCTTTGGGTTGGAACTTCAAAAATATTTAAGTTCCGGTTAAAGAAAGTCTGGTGGGTTGTTTTTGGTATATTATACCAAAAACAACCCACCAAACTTTCTATAGTGACAAATATGATTGGCTAGAGGTGAAAGGTCAGCTTTAGGTTTTGCTTTTTTATGTCCAAATTGATTGGCTTTTCTTTACCACTTGCCCAACGCGTCTTTGTGCATGTGTAGCTCAGCTAGATGGCAGAGAGGCCAACATTTATGTCATGGAAGTATTTGTATTATTTTGAATTTGTGGGTGAAAGGGACAATAACACAGGGGTTTTCATTTTTGGTAACGCAAAAGTACAATACTCTAACAAGTTACTTTTTTCAGTAGGTAAGGCTGTAATGCTGAGTTACTTTTTAATGGTAGTAGTCTTGTAATGTAACAAGTTACTTTTAAAAGTAACTTTACCCAACACTGAAGAAGAGTGAGGTCAGGAGAAAAAGTCGCTATGACGATGTGGTGTGGGGGTGGTGTGGTTTGAGCAGCCACACCTGTCTTGGGCCTAGGTACAGTAATTGGGCCCAGGATCAGAGTGGCTGGACGCCTGTTGCTCGTTTGAGCAACCAACGAGCAACAGGTAAAACCCCCATCCCCCGACACACACAGGAGAGGAGCCCTTGTCATAACATGGACTCTATCTGTTCCGGGCTTGTTCCACCTAGCCCACTCCCTATGTGGGCTAGGTGGGTGTGTTTTCAACCTCATCGCCTGTGTCTCTGTGCCGGAGGGCCCTGAAAATGCCACTCAGGTGGCATGTGGGAGGTGCTGCCACTGACGGCATAAGATTATATTTTCTGAAAATACAGGCACTAGTGTCTGGTATAACTAATGTGCCTGGAAAAGCTTAAACAAATGTCAATTTAATCTTCAAGTCATGCTGTTTTGAACTGAATTGAGATTGTCCATTTGTCTCCAGGAGGCTCTCTTGGAGGCACTCTAGGAGGCTCCCTATGAGGTGCTACAGGAGGCTCTCTAGGGGCCTGGCTTAGTTTGTGAGTTCAACGTTCATTGTTTCGCATTTGCGGGGATTCATACAGAGGTGATGGGCACTAGGACCCTAAAACTACCTGAGCTGCTGGAAGGATAACATTTCTTTACTTAAGTGAAATTTAATTTGTAGTGGGGAAAAACGTATTAACTTGTCAGTAATCCACGTTAAGAGCGCACATCAGCGATTTTATATATGTGGTTGAAGTATTCAAGGCTTGGTTATGAAATAGTTTCACTAAATACCTATTTTGAATGGACCTCTATGGGAATCTATGCTTCAGTTTACGCTTTGCGTCCAGAAAAATAGAGCAGAGGCGTAAAAAATGCAAGGAGTTTAGGGCCCTCACAGCATGCCGCTTCCATGACGCTGACACTTTTGTTTGGTGTGACCGCCCACATTGATTAACATGGAAGCGCTTTTGCGATGCTGACTTGTCGCTTCTGGTTTTGCCAGGGGTTTGTTTAATAGTTAACTGCACTTAAGTACGCCACCGTAGTTCAAGTAATGTATCCCCTGAATAATTTAACTAAAGATAAATATTTAAGATGTTTCCTGCAATGGGGCAGGAAGGCCCTTTTTTCTCAAACAACATCAGAGTTCTAGCTAGTTCTTTTCTACCATCACCCAGTAAAGACTAAATAGTTGCAGGATGGCAAACACACAATCTAGCAGAAGTCTGAAAGACCAAACTTCTAAAAGAGATCCTGCCCTGACCTCCGACATCTCAGGTGGACAGTGGTTTTGTGCGTGCGTTTTCATTTGTATTTGCTTAAAAGACATTAAAAGGCTATGTGAAAAAAGTGAAAAGACCCAAGTCTGCGCCACAGCTTCTCTGCGGCGGGCGCCCTGGGTGCTGGGGGTGGCGGAGGGCCTGTATACCTGGCAGCCTGTATGCCTGGCAACCTGTATGCCTGCTGGCTCGCCCGTGGGGCGGGCGGCTCGGGCGGGGTGTTGGTCCGTGCCTTGCACCCATGGGCCGGGTTCTGTGTCGGCGGGTGCGTCTTGTGCCTGCAGCCGGGGGTTGGTTGTATGTGTGCACCCCTGGGGTGCGGGGTCTCCATGTGCTCCCTGGGAATGGGTCATGCTCCTCGGGGCTGGGCGTGCTCCACGGCCCTCTGGCTTCTGTGGAGGCCCGGGGGTCTACTGTGGCCACAGGGCAGGGTACTTGGGGCTTTCCTGCAGCCATAGGGTGTTCACGGGGCTGTGGAGTTCGGGGGAGCTTCGGGGCCCCTTCCGCTGCTTGAGGTGCAACATATTACCGACCCTCCAGACATCTCAGTTACATCTTACACACACACACACACACACACACACACACACACACTATCACACCTGCTTCAAGTGCACCCCAGCAACCTCCTGGTTGCATTCCTCTGCTTTCCTCCCTCATTTGCTGCCATAATTATGACAGCAGAGGCCACGTGACCACTTGTAGTTCCAGTTTTCCTGGACCTAATTCACTGTTTTTCAATACACGTTGTCATCCAATGTTCATGTTTTTGTGTGAATGTTGTTTGTTTCTATGTTTATTTGTCTCACCGTGGTGAATCTCCCCCTCTTGGAGTAGTGATCAGTTGTTTATACACCCAAACATGATAAATAGTTCTCCAAAGAGGGGGGCTGGTGGTAGCTCTCCATAACCAAAAACTGTGCTCTTGTCATTCTACAGGTCATCCACAGGACAGAGTTATTGCAGAAGTTCTTGATGATTTAAGAATTAAAAAAGAGTTGCATTGCAGGTTGAGAAGTTGAACTCCACTTGCAGACTAACTCTGTCCTTAATGCAATGGCATACAAATACTCTGTGTTGTATGCCCAGCATGCTCACAGCACAGGTAAAAAAAAAAAATAAAAAAAAAAAAAGACCCAAGTAGAGAAGAGAATTGCAAATATGTCTGCATATCTATGTTTATTAGGTATACTTAGTTCTACTTTCTAGTAGTGCAGTTACTGTTGGATATTTAAGTTCACTAAACAGCAATATGATCACACACACTTTTTTTTTTGAGCGAGGCCCATTTAGACTTGTTGATTATCCTTCCCTTTCTCCTCCCTTCTGGATCTTTCCTCTCCTCTCCAATTTGCTCCTGCATCATCCTCAGTGAAGTATTTTCGCCCTCATTCCCATATGTAATCCACTGCAGACTTTAGGTACATTTGGTGGCTTTTGGCTTTTTCGCTTTGGAAGTGAAGAATCAGAGCTTCAAAACAAGGTGTCACTTGTGCAAATTAAGCTAATATTTTAAAGCTATGACTTGTAAATGACAAGGGTGTGGCAAACTGTGGTTCTGAGATAATCACCTTCAAAGTTTTCCCCCATTCTTGGCTTTATTCAGCCACCTCCCAGAATGCAACTGGATGGAGGACCAACACAGCCACATGGCCTCTTGACACCCTGCTGAAAGGGGACTTGACACCCTGCTGAATGCGGCAATCTCTGCATTGTTCTTATGTTTTGAGGGAATGTTGAACAGTGTCATCAACACACATCTTTTGTTTTAAAAAGGCTTTTATTCAACAGTAAGAATAAACATGTTTTATAAAAGTGGAATTATTTAGAAGTTTAAAAGTGCGGACAAAACAACAAAATGTAGAGTCTATCAATAATATGAGTCTCTGTATATCAGCCTTGTTGTGTCATTCAACATATAAATGTGCATATGCCAAATATCTTCAAAGTTGTTGAAGTTATTATGTGGGCTAACACCAACCCTACCCCAGCTACACTCTGAGAGCCTGTTTGGGGCCTCTATTCATTTTCTTTTCGCCCCTGGCTGCATTTGCAGGTAAACTTGAGAATATTGTGCATTACTACTTGTTCATTATCTGCATCACCAACCTCAACGGACTTCATCATGTCATTCTTCGGTTGTAACAACAACGGGCGTATCGTCGGTGTCCTCAGGTGACTCTTGAAAATATTCAGTTTCATCGTCATATTCAGGTTGAAATCCGCTGTTTAAAATGTTCTCCAAGTCCGGCATAACGCCGGTATCAGCTTTAGCATCGTTGTCGTTGTCTGCGTCACTGTCGGAGAACTGACTATCATCGTGGAAAATGAAGTCCAGTATGTGCTGCTTCCAGTGTGATAGGTCCACCTGGACCTATCACACTGGGTCAGATTAAGGTCTGCGAAATGATTTAGATCTTCCAGCTTCCCAGCTTCTCGTAATCCATAAGGACACAGAGATGAAAATTTTCACATACAAGTGAAACCGGATCTTCGCTTGTTTACGCAAGTGACGTCAGCGTGACTTCTTCGTTGAAGGTATACGTTGGTAAACATTGGTACACGCCCACTGCACAATGATATCTCCGTGTGTCTGTAAAAGTAGTACGATTTAAAGGTTGAACTCTATCAAAACGGTTTCACATTGTGACTTCACATCACATGGAATATGGAGGAATGATCTTCACCTGGATGCTCACTTCAAAGGAAACGATGCGTTTTCCCATGTTATCTCAGGGGAATATTTAACTCCACAGTTTAACATTTTTCCATAATTTATAAATCTTGTTAAACCTCAATTCTGCCCCCTCTGGAGTAACAGAAAATTGTTATGACGGCCATGCACTTTCACAGAGATTACAATCCATGTGTCTATTTTTTCCTGTCACTTAGCTATCATCGACTCTAGAATTGGGCACTGAATAGACTACTGTGTCCCCATTAACTACCTCCCGAGATAGGCCTTTCTTTGTCCCACCCCAGCGTTGCGTCACCGACGTCCGCCTTTCCTGTCCATGCCAGGAAAGCCAAGATAAAGTGATAGAACGGGAAAAGGAAATGGGGGGGAGGTTTGAGGGTTGCTGGGTTGCTGGGAAGAAGCCAATGGGTCAGATGGATTTTCCTTCCACGTGAAGGACGCCACTTTTGTTTTAATGTGAATATGCAGTATATATATATATATATATATATATAAATAACTTAGTATATATAAATAAAATAAATTTATACATAAAATAAATAATGACAATAACATAAAACTAAACAAATTATTCATGTTTCATATTGAAGACTGTGATCTTCAATACTTGTTGTAGAATTATTTTCCATTTATTTATTTTAAATTACAGAAAGGGTTTAGCAGTTTATTATCCATTTCTTTGGATTCTGAGCGCAAAACAACCCAAAATTTACCGTTCAACACGATTTCACAGGAATTGCGAAGCGATGTATTTCAAAGCAAGTTAATATCTCTCTTCAGTTTTCTTTTTACAACAGACCTGGAACAAAGGATTAAATGTTGTAAAGGTTTTTTTTTCATGCGTTTGATCAGTTTCTCCAATGAAGCTGTGACATTGCGGCACTCCCATTACAGCGGCTGAGTGGCACTGTGCAAGTGGACACATTCCATTCTTGTGTGGGCCAAAAAGTTAAATACTTGCCTTCTTTGTCAACACACAGGCCAACACACACACACACACACACACTGAACACACAGGCACGCATATGGACGCCATAGGCACAAACTAAGACGAATAAAACACACCTTAAGGAAGACCAAAGACAATCTTTCTCTGTTGACCCCATGCTCAAGAAGCTCTCTTTGCAGTCTCTTAGACATACAAACACAAACTCCTCCTCCTCCTCCTCTTATCAGCTGTTATTTGTTCCCATACTTAGATTAAGCCTGGCCTCACTCCCATGTAGAAGATAAGCACTCCATGACACAACTACCATTAGTCATTAGGCGGTAATGGCAGAATGAGCTTGCTTTTGACCCAAAAGCAAGTTTTGAGGCTTGTGCAGTAATATGTCTTACAGGGTTTTTTTAATATATGGTTTCAGTGTCAAAAGATCTGGATTCACAAAAGAGACAATAAATAGATTTTGACACAATGGCCTTTTTTGCAACATCTCCAAAGTTTGCATAAAGAATGGTTAGCCTAGCGCCAACATCGGCCAAGTCAGTCAATAGGCTTGGTTTTACATGAATGCAGGTGTGGCAGTTTCGCCTGCCACACACCACCCGAGTGATGTTTTCAGGGCCCTCCGGCACAGAGACACAGACAATGGGGTTGAGAACATACCAGTTTATTGTAGAGAGGGGACTAGTTGGAACACGCCCTGGAGCAGATTAAACAGCATGTCCTGACAAGGGCTCCTCTCCTGTGTGTGTGGGGATGGGGGTTATACTTGTTGCTCGTTAGACCAATCAACGAGCAACAGGTTGTTCAACACAGCCACACTGTTCCTGGGCCCATATTACCTAGACCCAGGACCTCAAACCACACCATCCCCACAACACAGCAAGTATTATTTACATCAGTATAAATGCAATGGAAAAAAAACCTGCTACCTCAACAATAATCTTCTCTGCCATTATTCGTACAAACGGTAGGAACTAAATTCAACAAGAACATTCTTTTATAGCACTAGAACAGTGAAGAGAAATGGACGTTTGATGTGACGGCAGCCGTTGGTTCCTGAAGACATGATCTAAAGCCTCCGGTTTGGGTGTATGCTTGCTGCCATCTTTGGCAGGACATGGAGGAGGCTGATTTTCTAAACTAAGGCAGTTGGGGGTGGTGGAGTTTTGGTCTGCACATGGTCAGAGGCAGGAGCAAACCCGGCTGCCATCCACAAATGTGAAGAGAAGAAGAGAAGCGAAGAGAGAAGAGTCGATCAAGGCGACCACGCACCAGATATTCTCATCTTTTTGCCCCTTTCTACGGTCAATAATTGTCGATATCACAATAAAGACACCTGCATTTACTCTTTGAGACCATAAAATCTTTGAATAAAAGTATTCACTAGAACTGCTCCCCGGTCACCGCTATATGGCAGACCACTGCTCCTAGATATATCAGTTACTAGGATGGGTAAAATGCAGAGAAATGCATTTCCTTCCTCAGTACTTGTTCTCTGTGCAATGACAATTAGTTGAATCCAATCTAATCTAATCTAAAGTTTCATATTTTTCCATTGACTTCCATTCAGCCATGTTGGAAGATAATACATATAGTGGTCAGTAGCTGAAATGCAGTCGTCAAGTCACAGAAATTGCTATTCCGCCTTCGGTCCAGCACTAGAATGATAAAAAAATGACTTGTAGTCACTTTATAACAATTGGTCTCTGTCGGTGTAGGACAGCAGAGGAGAATAGCAACATCGAGATAACATAAGTTAACATCCATTTAAAGAGTATGAGTGCAGAATCCCTCGGTCATGACATACAGAGTCAGCCTGTAATCATAAGCTTTCCCTGCTCATTAAGGGGTCTGCAGGTTAGTTTGCGACTATGTGACACACACAAAGCGCTCTTATATCAAGGGCGGAAACTGCCCTTCCCAAGGGAAGGAACAGTTCTTTCTCAGAAGTTTTCATAACACCCCCCCTCCCTTTGATCCCCACTGTATTCAATCAAAAGATTAAGCAGAGGAAAGACGGGGAGATCCCTGGATCACCATTCAGGGTTTTTTGCAGACACAGCTGCTGTGCAAACAGCGCAGTCAGCAAAGGTCTCCTGGCCGAGAAGTTTCCTGTCTAATTGGGTTAGGCACCTAGACCGTGCGACGCTGGAGCTCAAAGAGATTTCTTTTTTTCCAGCGCTCAGTAAAGCACCACTTATCACTTTGCAGTCGATGTGTATGATTGGATGTTAATCTACATGGGGAAGGAGCCAACTGGAACTTCAAATGAGTTGGAGCCATTGAAGCATCTTCTTTGATGAACCTTTCAGACCAAGACTCTTTGAAGAACCATTTCTTTGCACTCAATGCCTTGGACACCTGTGTTGTGTCTTTGATTAAGTGCCCTTGTATAAACTCAATTACAAATTTGGGTTTCGGATGGTCTCCAAATTTATGCCATAAGCCACCACCCAATTACTCAAAATAAGAATTATGTAAACGCTTGGGTTTCGGATGGTCTCCAAATTTATGCCATAAGCCAGAATTATGTAAACGCTCTCTAAAAGGCTCTTTGCTTGTGCTGGTTCATGGAACAACACTGACTTTTAAAGTGAGGGTTTCCATAGGGTTCCCCTATGGGATTGTGAAGGAATTGCAGTGGAGAGCCCTTTTCAGCCAGAGCCTAATCTGCGAAGAGCCATGAAAAAAAGATTTAGGAAATTTGTTTTTGAAGAACCAGTTAAGAAGCATTATTTTCCTGTGTGTAGTGTGAGATATGTGGTATTTTCTTATGAAGCATCTAGTAGGCAGTCAGATGCAAAATATGAAACGAAAAAAAACAAAACAAAAAAAAACAAAACTAAAGAACATATCGAGCAACGGCCGTGATGACATTTTCAAAGTTCAAACATGCAGTTTGGGAGAGAAAATTTCCTCAGCTGTCCCGCCTCTTCCCAACCTTTGGACACAGCAGCCAATCAGAGCAGTGGTAATAATCAAGTTCAAGTGATTTTGTCACATACATATCAGATTACTATATAGATGTTTTTAACAAGACACTTGAAATCTATGTTTTAAAAGGACAGGAAATGATTGAAATAGTTGACTCCCAAAATATTTGCATTCCAATTTTATTTTCAACGCAATGATTTTTGGGGGATGGGGATGGTAGCTCAGGCGGTAGAGCTGGTGGTCTAGTGATCTAAAGGTTGCTGGTTCAATCCCAGGCTCCTCCTGCTAGCATGCTGTAGTGTCCTTGAGCAAGACACTTAACTCCTAATTGCTCCTGATGGCTGTGTCCGTCGGTGTTTGAACAATTGTAAGTCGCTTTGGATAAAAGTGTCTGCTAAATGTAATATAATTTTTATCCATACTGGCCATGCTTCCCCTTTCTTCTTCTTCAGCCCTTTGCACTCTTCTTTGCCTTCCTGTAAGAGACATTCCTTTGGAACATTCCTGCGTACTCTTCCTCTTAAAGATGCTTGCTGTTTGGAAAACACTCTTCCTTGGTCAAACACGACCAGGCCGCTGGCGCAGAGTCCGGACTCTGAGTCAACACACACCCGAATACCAGTCGTGTTGCCCACACACACATACATTTCACATTGACATCATCTAATGCACTGTGGTCGTTTGGGACACCGTGTGGAAGTGAATGTTACAAGTCTCACTGGGAATGAGAGAGAGAGATTTTCCTCCTCCAGTCATTTCCTTGTTGCTCCTACAGAATGTCAGCATGAGTGTTTAAATTGAGATTGTGACAAGGGTACCACAGGATAGAGTAAAACGCTGAGCCCACACACTTCCGGTCAACCCGGCAGAGCATGCACCGTGCACACACACACACTAATATCTTTGATCCATGTGGGTTCCAAGAAAGTTAGCAGGAAAGCTTTCTCACACCGGCTTAGAGGCAGAGAGGAGGGTGTGTTACTGCTTGCTGCCAACTGGCCTCCAGGTTGTAACAAGATCTTATCAAAATAAATGCGTCCACTCACTCTTTGTACACAGGGCGGAATCGACTCTCTCCCCTCCGGCCGCCATGCACCCTTCGACTTTCTGCACTATTTGACAGCAAATTAGCAGCTAGATAAGCTGCCTCACTGGTGTTCCATCCACTCATAGAGAAACGCTGGGGGCTCGGGGGGGGGACTTCCCTGAGCATTACAAACTGCTGAGTGAAGATCTCATTGTGTGTGTGTGGGGGGGGTTCTCGACTTTCCACAGGGACGAGTACGCGAATGAATGAGCTCTATATTCTTACGGAGAACGACTCCATTCTTGACCCGCCACCACGAGCAATGGACAGAGCGGAACGGAAAGAAAAAGAAAGTCCCAGAATCTCTTTAATTTCTTAATTTTATTTGATAATGAGCGTTTTTTTCTTTTTTTTTGGCACACCTCCTTAGTTGTTACGTTTTCCTTTGCACTTTTTCCAGTTCATTTTTTTTTTTCTTCCACTGAGCTATGGGTGTGCTTCAGTGTATTTTTAGTTTCTATTGTTGTTTAGGATCTTTCATTTATGTCGGTCGGTGCCCTCCACCTGCTGGGACAACACTGCCCCCAGCACTCAGTCAGTCTGCAAGCACAAAGGGAAAGAAAAGTTAGGTGTACACAACACTGGCTTCCGACAGAGAGCTGATTTTAGTTTATAAAACCCCTGCTGGTACTTCTCCGGCCACTGGATCGGATCTGACGCACCCTTTCGAGTTAAATCAGACAAAGGGCTGGTCAGCCCTTTACCTGCCAACCCTAAAAACTGCTGTGCCTCCTTTTTCATCTTGGGGCTCGATCTGTTCGTAACCATGTCAGCTTTATCCATCTGTGGTCGGACCAGTCCTCCACCCAAGTGGTACCCCAGATACCATACCTCCCTATGCCCAACAGCCCACTTCTTAGTGTTGGTGGTGAACCCCGCCGCTTCAGGGACCCGGGCACTGCGCCGACATGCTGCATGTACCGTCTCCAGGTGTCACTGTGAATAATTACGTCATCTAAGTAGGCCGCAGCATATGCGGCGTGCGGACGTAGGACCCGGTCCATAAGTCTCTGAAAGGTGGCTGGGGCATAGAACAGCCGCAATGGAAGTGTTACAAACTGGTACCCCTGCAGAGCGGAGAAAGCTGATTTTTTTCCTTGGACTTTGTGGGGACAAGTGAATCTGCCAGAAGCCCTTTTGTTAAATCCAGTGTCCTAAAAAATCAAACTATGCCTAACCCGTCAAGGAGTTTTTTGACCTGGGCCATTGAATATGCATCGAATTTTGACACTGCGTTCACCTTTCGGTGTTCTACACAGAACTGGACCGACCCATTTGTCTTACCTACCAGCACGATGGGAGTACACCAATCACTTGGGGGTGATAGAGGAGTCTACTACCACCCCCCATGTCCAGCATGGCCTCCATTCCTGCCTGTACGACTTATCGTTAATACCGGCTGTACCGCACTTACCTCACATGGTGGTGAATCAGGGACATGCGGCCCAGAAGGGTGGAGAAGACATCAGAAAACTGCCGTTGGAATCCAGTCACGTCTGTGCTCTGCCAAGAGATGGTTACTGGAAAGGGGCGGGTTGGGATCAGTTGTTTTTGGAACCTCCGGCCCCATCTCATCTCCCGCGATCATTGCGGTGGCCAGAAACACGGACACCCGCTCCTTCCACTCCTTCAGGAGGTTGTGATAAATCGGAGTCGCCCCGCCCCTGTCTGACAGCACAACCTCATATTCAACCTTCCCAACCCACTGTCTGACCATGAAGGGCCCTTGCCACTTGGTTAGTTAATCAGAGCTGGACATAGGAAGCAACACTGTCTCCCGGTGCATATTGCCTGAGCCAAGCCCCTCGGTCAAATAATCGCCGCTGATGTTCCCGAGCCTGGAGCAAATTCTGCTTTGATTATTGCCTCAGAGTGTGTAACTTTGCTCGCAGGTCCATAACATACTGAACTTCGTTCTTACTGGTGTTAGGCCTTTTCCTTAATTAAGTCCGTCACGGGGGCGGGGGGGGTCCTGCTGAAGAGGAGTTCAAAGGGAGAAAATCCAGAGGAGGCCTGGGGAACCTCCTGCACAGCAAACAACAGAGGGTCCATTTATCTCAACCATTTATCCCAATTACAGCTATAGTAATACACAAACTTATGGACCATGTACAACCCCCAGGCCATCAGTCTGGGGGTTGTACATGCTGTTCCTCATTGAGTGGATGCTCACAGCTCGTAAACTTCCCAAAGTGTAGGTGACATAAAAGAAGTGCCCTGGTCAGTCAGGATTTCCTTCAGAATCCTGACTCTGGAGATTACCTAAAACAATGCCAGCGTTCAAGTGATTATGATGCACCTTTGGCCGTAATCCTAGGCAGGTGCCCCGCCAACAGGTACGGGGTTGCATAGTCCGATAAGACCAACACAAAACGATACTCACAGGCACTGCAGTCTAACGGCCCAATGAGGTCCATAGTGAGTCTTTCGAATGCACCTGGACTAGGGGGAGGGGCCTCAATGCCGCAGTTGGTGTAGCCGAAGGATTGACTAATTGGCACTCTGGACATGTGGTGAACCATTTATGCACATCTTCCCAAATACCTGACCAATAGAAGAAGGCCATTACTCGCTGCAGTGTTTTATTATGTCCAAGGTGACCGGCCATTGGCGTATGGTGAGCCGCCTGGAAAAGCATTTCCCGGTGGCTTTTCCGAACCGACAACTGGGTAATTTCCTCTCCTGACTGACCCGATATACCCTGTCCCTATTAACAGAAAAATACACTCCCTTTACTACACCCTCAACGGCCCCGTGTAGGGTATTGTCCCACAACTGATCTAACAGAAAATCATCAGTGGAGGAGACCACTGGTACCAGGGAGGGTCCCAGTGGGGACTCCCTTTGCTCCCAACCCAGTAGCAAACACTAACGAGCACCACCGTGTTCTATGCAATACTAACATTTCTCTACTGACCATGAGTGCACTCCCTCAGCCTCCCTAATTAACAAGTTAAACCGTGGCCAATCCATATCCAAAATAAGGGAGTGGGATGGGCGGGAACTAACAGCAGCCTTCATCTTATGCTTTTTCCCCTCGTAATGAATTTCAAGCCACACCATCAGATATGTGTGAATATCCCCATGCACATATCGAATTTCCACCTATAACGCCAATATCAAAGTCTCAGGTTGAACCAGGCATTGCTGCACCATCGTCTGAGAACAGCCAGAGTCCAGCAAAGCCTGATGTCTACCCCCATGTACTCTTACCGGTAAGTTGTAGGTCCCTTCCCGACCGGGGAAGGGGCCTGGCGGACCAGTGACCAGAACCACCTGTCCCAACTACATCATGGGGCAGTCCCACCTGATGCGGTTGGTTCGTGCACTGTGCCAGCAACTCTGCCCGGGCATTTGAGCAGCTGTCTGTGGGCACCGGGACAGGCTGGGGACCCGGCAAATCCCACGTGGGTCCTGGGGCTGGATGCAGCTGACCAATGACATTCTCCTCTGGGGCTGGGGATGGGCTGGGGACCAGACAGGCTGGGCTCGGTTGGCAGTGGAGGGTCTGCTGCCGCTGGGTGCACTGGCACTGTGGTGGTGGCGCCTCCAGGTTGCGGGACTGTCATAAGAGGAAGTCTCACTTGGAGGAAGTCGCACTCGAAGGAAGTTGCGCTTGTCCTCCAGGTCCGCGAGGCACTTCCGTAGCCAGCAGATTGGCCCCTGGGCACCTAGCATCTGGTGTCCTGCCCCTCCTTAATACCTGTTCACGTGCCACTTGTGGGAGTCTCTACCCACATATACAGATTTAGGGAGGGAGACGTAGTCTTTCTGGCAGTGGGGAGCCGACATGGTAAGAGTCTATTAATAATGATAAACAAAAAGGTTCACTGGCCAAAATGAGAATATAAAATAAAAGGAATAAATCATGTCCGGGTTTCTTATTGTTCAAGGCCTAGTCCGCAGGCTATCAACGTCCTGCACCCCACAATCCCCACCTCAAGAAAAGCAACACTTAAGAAAACTCTCCCAGCTGGGTCTGATCAATCAGCACTAAAGAGGCTGATCAGGCAGACCTGGAACAGCTGTGCTGCAACAGGAAGATTCAAGATTCAAGATTCAAGATTTTTATTTGTCACATACATATACATACTTCCATACATATATGCAGTGAAATGTAATGCAACGCACCCGGTGATAGCACACAATAAGTCCTAGGAAAAAGTACAAAAATAAAATAAAATAAAAAGTAGAAAATTCCTTTCTATAGACCGACTAACTGACTCCTAAAACGTAATACAGTAAGTGGAATACTTATAGAATAAGATAAAAAATATATAGAATAAAATACAATAAAAAATAAATTGAAATAAAGTGGAATAGGTTGAAGGAATATGCCTATGTATATACAGATATGTGCATTAAAGTGGCATGTGAATTAAAGTGGCATGTGAATGTGAATAGTGTGAGGTAGTGTTTGGGATAATACAGCACAGTATACAACAGTACGGCGCAGCAATACGGCATCACGAACAACCCTGAACAGTGATACAGTATGCGGTACAGTATGCTACATACAGTACAGTAGGTAGTGGAGCCTAGTGCATGGCTCAGTTAGGACCCCTGGTGAGGTCAGCATTGACAGTTCTGATGGCTTGAGGGAAGAAACTCCGTCTCAGTCTCTCTGTTCTCGCTGTGTGACTGCGGAGGCGCTTGCCTGACCGCAGCAGCTGAAACAGTCCGTTGTTGGGGTGATGAGGATCCTTCATGATCCTACGGGCTCTGCTACTACACCTCCTGGTGTATAACTCCTGAAAGGGGGGGAGGGTAGTTCCAGTGGTACGTTCAGCTGAACGCACCACCCTCTGCAGGGCCCGCCTGTCCTGGGCAGTACAGTTCCCAAACCAGGCAGTGATGTTGCCTGTCAGGATGCTCTCCACTGCTCCAGAGTAGAAGGACTTGAGGATCCTCACCGAGACCCGGAATTTCCTCAGCTGCCTGAGGTGGTAGAGACGCTGCCTCGCCTTTCTCACCAGAGTGTCTGTGTGAACAGTCCATGTTAAGTCCTCTGTGATGTGGACTCCCAGATATCTGAAGCTGCTCACCCTATCGACAGAAGTCCCATTAATCCACAAGGGCGCGTGCGTCCTCGATTGTGATCCACGCCTAAAGTCCACAATCAGCTCCTTGGTTTTGCTGACGTTCAGGTGGAGGCTGTTGTCCTGGCACCAGAGTGACAGGTCAGCCACCTCCTCGCGGTAGGCCTTCTCATCGCAGTCGGTGATCAGGCCCACGACCACGGTGTCGTCAGCAAACTTGATGATGGTGTTGGAGCTGGACCTGGCCACACAGTCATGTGTGTACAGGGAATACAGTAGGGGGCTGAGGACACAGCCCTGGGGGGATCCTGTATTCAGGGTGAGGGAGCTTGACATGTACTTCCCCACCTTGACCACCTGGGGGCGGCCTGTGAGGAAGTCCAGGATCCAGGTGCACAGCGGAGCATTCAATCCTAGCTCCAACAACTTGACAGCCAGTCTGGTGGGAACTATGGTGTTGAAAGCTGAACTATAATCAATGAACAGCATTCTCACATAGGCCCCCTTCTGGCCATCCAGGTGCGTGAGCGTGGTGTGCAGTACCTGGGAGACCGCGTCATCCGTGGATCTGTTCTGCCGGTACGCGAACTGCAACGGGTCCAAGGTGCGGGGGAGGGAGGCGCAGATGTAATCCTTAATCAGCCTCTCGAAACACTTCAAGAAGCCAGCACTGTCACCTGCAGACCGTGGCTTAACCATGTCCCCTCGTCTGACACAGTGACTTATTTACTTAGTTAATAGCCCAGTTCCAATAAAAAAAACTTGACCGACATCACTTCTAGTTGTAGTATTGGATCCGAAACTTGACACATGAGTTTGAAAATTTTAAGGCATCCTGGAGCCTTGATCTGACGTGGAAATTCCGCACTGTAGCTCATCGCAGCTTTCCGTGTGCGGAAGCCGCCTCTCGATGAAATGAATGGACTTCCTGTTTGTTCTCATCATTTGTCGGATTCGGTGTGAAGCCTGCTTTCAAGAAAACTATTTAAGACCATTACAGCTATTATAGTTGGCAATTGGTTGTCTCATATCACATCTACAAAACACCCATGTGGACTGGAGGCCTGTAATAGTGTTTCCCCACCCCTGCTTTCTCCATCCTCGATCCCTCCATCGTTTTTGTTTAAAAAACAACCTCTCTGTATTTACTTCTGTCTTCCAGGTCCAAATTTTGGAACATTAGGTTTCTCTCAATCCGCAAGACAACAGGTGGGCCGTCCCAGACGCCGAAGCCCTACTCACAGATTTCAACACACTTAACTCAAACACAGCTGCTTTCACTCAGCTGTGTGTGTGTGTGTGTGTGTGTGTGTGTGTGTGTGTGTGTGTGTGTGTGAGTTAGCAGTGACGTTCACGCCCATTTCCGTAACTTGTATCCATGTATCCAGCTAATTACTCCAGGATGCCAAGATATCAGGGAGTGACACAATAATGGGCCTATATGAATGATGCTTGGAGCAGGAAGTGCCGGTGGAAACTCTGCTGCGGGGACACACAACTCTAAGGTCACGAGGGAAGATGGGCGTGGTGGGAGACGCTCAAACGGAGAGACACACTGATATAGAGTGACAGATAACAAGACAGACAGAGAGACAGAGAGACAGAGAGACAAATAGACGGATAGACAACAGACAGACAGATGAAGAAGAAGGACACGTGTTGCTGCGTTACACTCGGGCCTTTGCCGCTTCCCATGGTACCGTTTAAAATACCCATCTGTCCTGTCTACGGCTGTTCTTGGCATTCCATAGGAGTGGAGTCGGCTGGACTTCCATGAGCTGGCAGGCACACACACACACACACATACACACTCACACACACACACACACACACACACACACACACACATCACACAAACACTTCACACACACATATTTTATTTTGTTACTTCATACTTTGGGTTCACATACAAGACAATTGCCAGCAGAAATCAGAAAGCACAAATTTCAGGTCAGAAAATAAAAGTCGTGCCATGTTTTGGCTCCAGCCCCTGCGCTGACGCAGCTTTCACTCACTATACAGACCTCTGGGTGGATGCTTATGAGCAAATCCACATGGTTGACTCAAAATCCTGGAGCGTAATGGTACTTTCTGAACCCCAGATTTTCCACTTCTGAATGTGAGGAAACAACAGGGCGTGCATTTCATGTTTATTATGGGATTACGTTATTCAGACAATGAAATGGCATGATTTTTAATTAGCGTTGGAATTAACCCAGCCGCCTATTTCATGACAGACTGTATAATTCTGAAAGTTATACAGTCGATGTTAAGTTACATGCAACTATGCTTTGTTTAAACGTGGGTCAATGTGTCACCTCTTGTTCGGCCGCGTTGTCAAGGCGAGAGGTGATTACGGCAACCTACAGGAATGCTTGTCTGTTGTTAGAGAGAATGGGGGAAGAGAGAGAGAGAGAGAGAGAGGGAGAGAGAGAGAGCGAGAGAGAGAGAGAGAGAGAGAAAGAGAGACGGGGAGAGTCAAGGGAGAGTTTAGTCATTGACATTTGTGTTTGCAAACATGAATGAGAGTGAGTGGGTGAGTATAGGCGAGTGGGCGAGCAATGGGTTGTTTGTTGTGCATGAATGAACTGGCGTGGGTCAGGGGCTGTGTTCCTGGAAAAACTCACCTACGTAAGCGTATCACCCACATTAAGATGCCTCCCTCCCTCCATCCCTCTCTAAACATCACTCTCTCTCTCTATCTCTCTCTCATGCACCCTCTCTCCATGGCCTGGCCACAATTCCATAGCCATCACAACAATCCGTTATCTTCTTGATCACCTGCCGCTCAAGCTTTCGCTCTGCGTTTTACCTCATATTTCCACGAGCGACTGTGATGATATAAGAAAGTGTCTATTGAAATGTATTCTATTTTGTTGTATGAATTCAACAACTATCGCCCTATAACAAAGTTCTGTCAAGGGACTGAATTGGTGAAGATCACTTTGCGCATATGGAAAAATGAATGGATTCTCTTCCACTGTAGTTTTCTCCGCTCAATTGTATTCCATTGGATTCTATTATTTTGGAGTCAACTCCTATTCTGTTTGATTGCACTCTAATCTACTTGCTTCTGTTGCATTTGAGTCTATTTGACCTTTCGCTGTGATTTGACAGCAGTCTCCTATTCTATTTGATTCGATCCTATTGAACTTAATTATATCCAATTGAATTTTATTCTATTATATTCTACTTGATCCTAATGCATTTGAGTCTTTTGTGGAGGTGTGTTCTGGCCCAGGCCAGGGAATTAGAGCGTGGAGGCAGGCGGAGGCAAAGCAGCGCCTGTTGGCGTGTATTTATTAATTATTTAAACGAAAGGCAGCTCGTGGGCCAAAAGGGAAAAAATCAAAGGCTCGTTCGTTGAGCGGCCCTGGTGTGGGAGCCTGCACTGCCTGCACTACCCGCCACATCTATTCTATTTGATTCTATCTTTTGATTCTAATCTATTTGATTCTGTTCAATTGAACTTCAATCTGTCTGAAGCTAATTCTATTCTACTTGACTCTATTGCATTTGAGTCTATTGTATTTGATTTTATAATATTCTACTTGATTCTACCCAATTATATATCATTTGGGTCTGTTCCATTTGATTCGAATGTATTTGATAATATTGTATTGTACTTTATTTGCATCGATTCCACTTGATTCTTTTGTTATTGACTCTATTCTATTCTATTCTATTTGAATCTATTCCTGTAGTCGTTTTCATTAGTCAGACAGCAGAGCAGAAGACTTCACACGCTCTGTCCCTCCCATTACATGACATTCACCTGCAAGATCGAAGGTGCAAGAAAACAGAAACGTGAGATCGGAAACCACGGTTTCCTATTTGCAACTGAGAGACAAACATGTTGAAAGAAAAAGACCTAGACATTCATCAAACCCCTCATATCATCTGGGTCAAGTCAACCAACGTTTCCTGGAGGAACGGACAAAAAACCCGAGCCAGTTACTGTTTGACTAAGCAGGAAAAATAATAAGCTGATGTTTGCCAAAACCTGAAATAGTACAAAGCCTAGTTAACCTCAAACAAACTCAAGACCTGGACCCAGATACAAACTTGAATGCGGTATTGTGTCCAATTCATGTTCTCTAACCCTCATGCTTGAGAAAACACCATGACGTCACTCGTATGGTGCTCCTCTGAAAAGTAAAAAACAAGAAGCCATGATGCGTTCCCATTACCAGATAATGCAACCAGTCAGGATGGATATCAAGTGATGACTCGGGCGGGGTTTCAGGGCCAGGCCAACCCTAACGCCGATCATCGTGAGAAATAATGGAGCGAGCTGATAAACTGCACCTAAGCCTTTGGCCAGCTCCCCCGCACTATTAAATGGACTGCAGTATATATGTATAGCAGTCTTCTAGTCTTGTGACTACTCAAAGTCATTTACAACGCATGCCTCACATTCACCCATTCAAACACACATTCATGGCGGCGACAACCGTGCAAGGCGGACGCCTGCTCATCGAGAGCAGTTAGGGGTTCAGTGTCTTGCTCAAGGACACTTCGATGTATTGCCAGGAGGAGCTGGGGATCGAACCAGGAAACCTCCTGTGCCACCGTCGCTCAGTCTGCCATGAAATAATAATAAAAAAGATACTCTGTCAACACATTTGAAGCTTAAACAACCCATTTCTATAAGGTGAGTTTACCACGACGGTTGAGATAACCGAACAGAAAAAAACCTAAATCAGATAGAGAGATCGAGGGGGACGAAACCATAACTACAAAAATAGCTCTCCGTCTATCTCACGCTCACTCTGTCTTTCACAAAATCGAATTATTAGTTGAAGAACGCATGTTACTTTGCTCAGCTATCAATTCAGGTACCAATAGATGGTTAGAGGACCAACTCTGCGATATGACTCCACTTAACCACAATTCAATATTTCAGATATTTAGATTAAATAAATGGTCAAACTATATTATAACTTCCGAAATTTCAAAGGAAGTGAAAAATTGACAAGGATATTCATGCTGAATGAGAGAGTACGGCATGTTGAATCTCGCCATCAGCATCAAGAATCTCGTCCCAAACAGAAGTTGCCGTATAAATATCCTTGCCTCATTCTATGTCTATTAGACTGATACAAATTGGGCTTTATTTTCTGTTTTCCTTTGTGTGCTGGTGTTTCATACTATTCCATGCCCACACAAACTTTTAAGCCATTGCGAAAATACTGACGTCGAAATATAGCGAATAAATGCATATTGGCAATATGCAATTTGATTCAGGTATTTCCAAATTTATTTGGGGATTTTGGCTTCAAGCAGCAAGTGTTGGCATTTTTATTCAGTTCCTTTTTACTGTAACTAAATGTTGATTTATACTTTTCACCTAAACTTGAGTTCATATCCTTTTAAAGGAACATTTCTTTTTACTTGTGTATGACTTCCAAGTGTGCTATAGTGAGGAGGGGATTCCGGGCTTCGTTCCAGGATCGCGTTGCGGAGATGCATGTCCAGGCCTGCAAGCTATGACGGTCCAGACAAACCGGCTCTCTACAAGAATCCCTCCCTCCCACGCACCCACACCCCCAGCCACCCTCAGCTGCTGATGTGGACCTGCCCCGTCACCCCTTCCCACCTGATACTGGAGATAGATAGTGTACATAATGTGTATATTTTTTTTATCTCATTTTAATTTGTATCTCTTTCTTGACTTGCATAGTTTTTTTGCTGTGTAATTTCCTCCGGGAATTAATATAGTCTTACTGTATCTTATCTTACCTCAATCGATTTACATTGCTGTGTAATACTTCCTTTGAAACAGTTATCATCATCAAGATCATATTCAATATTCAAATTGTTTCACATTTAACGAGTGTCTCAAAAATGTTTTTATATGTATTTTTTAACTATGTCCACGAGTAGAGGAATCCTGCCTTGGTAGTCATACATACTGTACTGTAGTATATACTTCAGTATTTAGTAAAATATAGAAATAACCTAATCAGTTTAAACTAAATATGTTTGTTCAGTTTATCATTTAGTTTGATAATTAAGTGTATATTATGTCGTTTTTGAATTTTGTCATTTTCTTGAGTCTGGTTTTCAATCTAAACGGATGAAAATCAACAAAATAAAATCCCTCTAACAATTCCAAACACAGGTTGTGGCATAATGTAGATCCACAATGACAAAACAATTGCAAATGCATAACTATATAATAACTACTCATGAACTATGTTATTAACTTCACTCGTCTGAGGTTATGGGCGGTAAATCTATACGGTGCAACGTGGTAAAGAACAGTGAGCGAGAGAGAGAGAGAGACAGTTAGAGAGAGAGAGACAGTTAGAGAGAGAGAGAGAGAGAGAGAAAGAGAGAGAGGGCGGGACAGACATTTTGTGCAACATGTTCAAATTATACACAAGCTGGAAATAAAAACAAAACAAATGAAATAAAATACAACAACATACAATACAAACCCATACAGTACATATACTGATAAATAATAATCCAAATATAATCCGAATAAACAAAACCATTATATTCATAATAGCCACTATTCAAAGTGAAGCGAAAGACAAAGAGAGTGAAATGAAGAGAGTGTTTCAAAAACCTCTTTATTTAACTCATGTAGTAGGATTCTCACGATAAGAGCACAAAAAATAATATAAATAAAAATAATAATAACGTAATTTTTATTTATTTATAATAATAATAATAATTATGATAATAATAATAATAATAATAACCATCATCATCATCATCATCATCATCATCATCATCATTAGGGGAAAAAAAAGAAAAAGGAAAAATATGCAAGAACATTTAAAACCAATCCATTTCTAATTTAACACCGAAAGAATCAAGCGAGACGGAGAGAGTGAGAGAGAGAGAGAGAGACTCTTCCTCTGGTCATTTCCTTGTCGCTCCTACAGAATGTCTCCAGTGCGCGGTGCCGCGGTCAGTGCGCGGAGCGGAGCGGAGCAGCTTCTACATGCGGAACCTGAACGCGCCGCATTCCTCCACTGGACTTGACCCTCTTTCTCCCTCGCTCCCTCCCCAAACCGTATGAACACGGGGGAGAAACGGACAAATAAACCATGGAGCGAGGGCGGCTTTCTTTGATTCTATGCGGGACGCTCCCAATCAATCTTCTCCTGCTTCTTGCACCGGAGCCTGGGACTGTAGGTGAGTTGACGTTTGGACTTGCAGGTTAAAAGTTTGGGTGCGTGCACCAGAGTGGTCTCTTAAGGTGTTATCGGGTCATTCGATGTGCTCATTGAAAGTACAAATTAATGATGAAGACGATAGATTAGACCTTTACGCAAACTTTTACGCACGGTTCTCTCCAGATGCAAACGATCAGCAGGTGACTCGCACGGGCTGAACAGTCTGACAGCTGTACTGCAGTTTTTTGCCGATTTCGTTTATTGTTTTACAACTACAGTAAAGCACATTGACTTATTGTTGTATTGTCTGGACTCTTAAGGGACAACCGAGACTTTTACTTTTTACTTATACTTATAGATCATGGATATGGAGACCCAAATTAAGCAAATTGGTTCTGCAGATGCGTACTACTGTTTCCTTGTAGACTGCTCCAACCACACAAGAACATGTTTTACTGTTCCATCTCGCCAAGAACAACACATAAAACATCTCTGCACGTTTATTTGGCTGCCTGAGCTCAAGGAGTTGGAGAGCTCTGGCACCCAGTACGCACAAATTCATCTCACATTTTCCCCATACTGTACCTGTGCTCTGTAATCCGAGGTGTTAAGAGTGACAATTAAACCGACTAGTGTTTATTTGCCTGAGTGTCATACATTCCACTCCCCATTTCCCGAAGAAACCTGACTGTGGTTCTCAACACCTTGGTTCTCAATGTGTGGTATTGGGGTCTTTATCATCGGGGGGAGTGCAATGACGACTGTTTTGAGCACTGTTTCACTGTTATCTCTATAACTATAGTGTAGACAGGTATGGGAGTTTTGATTGGGGTTCGGGAGTCTAAATCTTATCAACTGTGGTGTAATCTTTATCAAATTTAGGGTCCTTGATGTGAAAAAGGTTGCAAATTGCTGATTTAACATAAATTTAATATCACTAGAATTGAAAAGTTGTGGGTGTAACCGACACAACAAGAACACAATGACAATTGAAAGAGAATGGATCAATTGATGATGGAACAAAAATGGATGTTAAAAGTATGTCTCATTCATCTACCACTGTTTCTTGCACCACATCATTTACATTTATTCATTGATCAGACGCTTATGTCCGAATTGACTTATATGGCTGGAAACAATCAAAGCAGACATCAACCATTGGAGCAACCTGGAATTTAAGTGCATGATGCTGGAAGGAATGAGAATAAAATAGTGTCTGTGGCAGTTTCGCCTACCACGCACCACCTAAGTGGCGTTTTCAGGGACCTCTGGCACAGAGACACAGACAACAGGGTTGTAGACACACCAGTTTATTGTAGAGAGTGGGCTAGTTGGAATAAGCCATCAGATGAACATGTGTCATGACAAGGGCTCCTCTCCTGAGTATGTGTGTGGATGGGGGTTTTACCTGTTGCTCATTAGACCAACCAACAAGCACCAGGTATGCAGCCAGGACAGGTGTGGCTGCTCAAACCACACCATCCCCACACCACATACCCTCGACACCAAACTGAGGCCAGGGAGAACGCCTGGCCGAAGCTTACCCCCACAACCCACCCCCCGCCTGCACCCAGCAGAGAACAAAAATGAAAAAAAAGCCTAAAATACACTGTCAGACTCTGAAACAGGGTTACTAGACCTAAAAAAAACAGACTCTGACACAGGATTACTAAACCTAAAATAAATAATACACTGGACTCTGAAACAAGGTTGCCATACCTCAAACCAACAAATGTCCAAAAAAAATTAACTAGTCCCCTTCCAGGGGACCTGGTTCCCCCGAACAGCATGGTCCGTCAACTTCCTTCCCCCAGGGCGACGACAGACTGCCCCCTGCTCCCTTCTGGAGCGTGGGGCCTCGGGTTGGTGTGCTGGCTGGTGAAGGCGTGGCCGGGCTTGGCTGTTGTGGGGCCTGCTTGGAGGGGTGGTCTGGCTGCTGAGCTGCTGGATGGTCCCGGCGGTGGATGCTGGGCAGAGTAGCTAGCTGCCAGCGGTTACCTGTGGGGATTGCTGCGGCTGCTTTTTCCCCGGTCCTCCGCTGGACACTCTGGATGCTGCTGCTGCCAGTCCTTTCTGTGTGCCAGAGAGTCCCTGTTCAGTCGTCAGAGTGGCAGTTTCGCCTACCACACGCCATGCGACCCAAGTGGTGTTTTCAGAGACCTCCAGCGAGTGGGCTAGTTGGAACAAGCCCAAGAGCAGATGGATGTCATGTGTCATGACAATGGCTCCTCTCCTGAATGTGTGTGGGGATGGGGTTTTTACCTGTTGCTAGTTAGACCAACCAACGAGCAAAAGGTATGCACCCACACTGACCCTGGGCCCCAATTACCTCGACCCAGGACAGGTGTGGCTGTTCAAACCACTGTGTAGTTTATTTTATTTTATTTTATTTTATTTTATTTTATTTTTTTGTTCGTTTTTTATGTTAGTGCAATGTGATATGTTCTCTAGTCAACATGAAAAACTTATGTGTTAGTTGGTGCATTGTCAATACAACAACTTAAAACTCATCAACCTCAGCCGAAACAAGAATCGTTAGTCATATAGCTAAGATAGGATCAGGTATTCAGGTGTTCTTGAAAGAGTAGGGTCTTCAGGTGTTTCTTGAAGGTTGTAAGTGTCTCTGCAGAGGGTATCAAGCTGGGTAGCTCGTTCTACCACTGGGGCACCATGCATGAGAAGAGTCTGGATTGAGAACTCATTCCACGCGATGGCGGTTTGAGTTGTCAGACCCGTGCAAATAACACCAAGTTCATTCTTGCTCACGCCGCCCTAAACCCACCCTCCTACTTTTACTTATCCTCCTTACCCCCTCCCTTTCTCCTCCCCTCACTCTCCTACCCTCTCCCCCTCGTGGCTGTTTGTTCCTGCCCTCCTCCCACGATGAGGCCTATTTTCAACCTGGAAATCCCACATACCAGAGCATGGTGCGGTCCAAACGCATTGTCTGTTGTGTCCCAAATACACGCACACACACACACACACACACACACACACACACACACGCACACACACACACATACACACACACACATACACGCACACACACACACACCTAACATTGGAGGAAGCAGCTTACCCTTCTCCCAAGTACTGGACCAGTTTGACATATGGTTATCTAAACACGTGGGCCAGAGTTGCTTGTTTTTATCTTTATCTAGAGGGTGGAGGCGAGTGTGTCGCCTCTCGCCCTGGTTATCTTTCCGCTCTGACGGCTTAGTGGAACTCCTATGAAGGTGTTTTTGGGTTGTAGTCCTTGACTGGGGCTGGTTTGTTTGTTTACTTGTCATTTGTTTTAATTGTTTAAGGGCCCGTTCACATGAAGCGCCATAAAGTGCTAGGAAAACACGAGGTGCGCTGCTGAATCATTTTTATGAAGGCCCTTAGAATCTCACCCATGGTCGTACCTGGAAGTGGAGCTGCGTTGCCAAACAACCGAAACCAAACCAGGACTTCGCATAAACTTTTTTTTTCATTAAATCTCTTCAAATGTACAACAGAAAAGGCACACTCATAATATTACAGTACTGTATATAACCGAGCAATCACAAGTACAAATAGCTAAAATAAGTTACTGTTGATTGTTTATCTGGGCTGTTACTGTAGCAACCTAGCTCTAGCCCTAGAGTGACCACTACAACGAGTGTGTGCACACATACAGACCACTACATGGCTTAAAACACTTTATTGGGACATTTAGCCGAGAACTAACAGTACCTTAGCCTAGAGCTGACGTTATTAGATCGCCATTAGAGAGACATCCCAAGTTTACAACTTTTATTCCTTCAGGCATTGTTCCGTCTATTGGAATCTAAATAATATCCACTGGACAGTTTGTACTGCTCCGGTATCCAAGCCTCTCCTGCATGTTGACAAAGGGGACTGCCGATTGCACGGACAGGTTGTGACAGAAGCTGTGGCTGATTGGTTATTTCATGTCACGTGACGTGGCCACATGTCACGTGACATGAAATTGCGGCTTGCGGTTTTTCCATAAGTTTAAATATTTTTATCTCGGTGCGCTTCCATTGAACACAATGGATGTTCTCGCTCGGAAGGTGCTGCATGTGAACCGGACCTAAGTGTGTCCTTTGGCCCTCCAAGGAGACAGTAGTTTGAATCCATGCCATATAATGGACCGTAGTGTCTGGCAGTCCAGCATCTTGACCCATACAGTAGATCCACCAAAAGGTTTGGTTGGTCACCAAGGAGGCCTCCGAGAGACAGACAGAGACATACAAGCACACAGGTGGATGGACTGACAGACATTAAGTTAATATTCAACAGGAAAGAAAGGGAAGGATTGAGTGTAGCAAAGACTGCTGTTCATGTTTGTGTGTGTGTGTGTGTGTGTGTGTGTGTGTGTGTGTGTGTGTGTGTGTGTGTGTGTGTGTGTGTGTGTGTGTGTGTGTGTGTGTGTGTGTGTGTGTGTGTGTGAGGTATTAGATAACAGGCAAGGAGGTGCAAGGTGCAAGGAGTCTGTCCTTGGAGCTGCTCTGTATTGTGTTAGAGGCTGTGTGAGTGTGTTTAAAAGCTGGAGACAAGCTTCACATTACACAAAGGCTTGATGAGTGATGACTGTCACTGCAAGAGTGCATGGGCGCCAGATTGTGTGCAAATATGCGTTCACGCGTGTGTCTCTAGCCCCTAGAGAGATGTGAGTGCTTTCTGTGTTTACACTGATCTGGCCCGGCCTCAATGCTGTTTATGGTTGAGTAAGAGAAGAGGAGAAGAGATGAGAGGGGGGATTTAAGGAGAGGAGGAGAGGAGAGAAGAGAAGAGGGGACATTCAACCTAACCCCCCTGCTCAAATTGTCTGGCTTGCATTTGACCATATTTGTCGACATCGCCCTGGTCTAGCCAAGGTTCTCCCCTCTTGGACTTGCTTGACTGACTCTCTCGGCCTCTGAGAGGCGCGGGAGGGAGAAAGGGGGAGAGAGAGCGGGAGAGAGAGAGGGGGAGAGAGAGAGAGAGTGGGAGAGAGAGAGAGAGCGGGAGAGAGAGAGGGGGAGAGAGAGAGTCCTGGACGGACAGAGAGAGGCAGAGAAGGGGCTGGTGAGGGAGATGAAATATAAAGGAATGAAAGTAGATTGGGGGGAAGTGGAGAGGAAGAGGGGGATTAAGGGGGGTGGTTGGAAGAGGGAGTATGACTTTCAGGAGCTGAGGGAGAGAGCCCGGCTCCCCGCTGTGAAAGTTATGTAGCTCCCAAGAGCCTCCTGCCAGTTGTCCTCCCTCATTTGGGTGACGTGACCGGTGGAAAGCACATAGTTTCATCTATCTGTACAGGTCTTTGCTCTCAGTACTTCTCCGTTGTGCTCTGTTGCACACTGAAAATCAGCATTCCTAGGTTTTGCTCGATTTGATGTTTTAAATAGGTATATAGTTATTTGACCTTTGTTTGTACAATTTTATTAGTTAGTTAGCAAGTGTTTTGAGTTTTGAAAGAGATAATGGAATGACGGAAACAAATTTAATTTGTTAAACATATATTTTGAAACTACTGCCGGTAGTTCTAAATTGCGATAAACTGCTTGAAATGGACCAACCCTCCACCGATTTTGCCACTTGAAGCACCAACCTGTGCCTTTGCCTTTTGGTGTGTGGATATGCCGAATCTTTAGAGTCGAAAACCAGTCAGTCACTCAGTTGTACTTAAAAAAACATTTTCCGGACAACAGTGCTTCTGACTATCTACTTTTTCCACTGTGAGCTTGGACTCATCAGTCATTTGGAAAGATTGGGGAAAAGGGAAGAGAGACAGAGGCTAGTGGGAGAACGGGGGTGGGGGTAATTTAGCAGATGGGAATGAGTTCTGTATTGCCTAACAACTGTCCTGGAGGTATGGCTTTGTTCTCGAGGAATCGTCATGTGCTAATTGTGTTTATTGCAATAAGTCAGTTGGTACTCCAAATGAATGATTTGCACCCTCAAAAGTTGATGGGACAGATTCAGTGATCCCAAGCTAGAACTGAGCACAGATAAGTTAGCATACACGGTGCTATCACACAAGCAAAACAACCTCATTGAGAGTGTCCACATACTTTACAAAAGTGTTTCCTGCTCTATATGAAACTGTTGATATGACTTTTAAAAAGTTTTAACCATATGACTACGTTTAAAGCAAACTCTTGTGCCAGCATGTTTTGCACACAAAGGCCTATATGCCACAGGGTGCCTGTACAGTGAGATCTCTTGAATCTCTTTAAACTCTTGCCCATTTGCCTCCAGCCAAATTGCACAGAAAACCCTCTGGTTACAGGTGAACAGAAGGAGTTTGTAGTTAAAAGGGAGGAGAAAGCCCAAAGCCATTCAGCAGCTCGAACCATGTGACCCATATATCAGCCCACACTGCCATGAAGCAGCAACCCCTTGACCCATGAGCACTGGTTTGATCCGGAGGAACTTCAAAAGAAGGCGTTCCAGGTCTCGACCTGTAGCTTTTTGGCAGGGATACACCAAAAGACTTTAAAAAGACTTTTAAAACAAGCATCACACATTTAAAGACGTTTTGCAAGGACGGCGGATCTTGGGATTCAAGCACTGTAGGTTCCAAGAAGTACGATTTAAGACCAACCTGATATTCTTATTTCTCTTCTTGGGACCCGAGAAGTCCTACTGAAAGATCTTTGCCGCATACTAAGCATCAGGGACGGACTGGAACTAAAAAATGGCCCTGGACTTTTTTACCCAGACCAGCCCACCATAACCGGCCATCAAAGCCCATACAAACAAACCAGCCCTTGATACCACCACTTATAAGCACAATTGATGCATACTCTAGGCTACTGTAACACTAAAGCAGAGCTATTTTAAGAGCAAGTGAAAGGTTTGTTGCCAGCAGGCCACCACTATGAGGATACCATGATAGATTCAGGGAAGTTCTATAAACAATAAATACTTACAAACATGTACTGACTGTACACATTTGTACTTCTAAACGGCAGTTAAACAATAAATAATATTTAAATAAACAAACAAACTCTAAATAATATTTAAAATTTAACAAAAATTAAGTTCTTTACATTTTTTGTAATAAACTAACACCAGCTTCGATATATTTGTACTTGTGCTAGGGTATTGCTGGTACATAAATTCTGAATTATATCTAAAATTTATATTTTCGATGCTTGAACGCAGCATGGTAGCATTTCCGACAGGCCTTGAAACTTTTTTTGACCGACTTGGTCATGAATCCACCTGTTCCCGCACTCCCGTTGACTGCTGGGATTTTGGGTGGTGGGTGAGAGATGCGCATCATCGGCCCCTTTGATTATGAGGGCTGGTGCAAAGTGTGCCGGCGATGCAGATTTCTCAGAGATCTCTCTCGCTCTTGTTATGGTATAATTGGCTGTTCAGGCGGCAATACGGCACTGGACTGCAGTAGCTCCAATTAGAGCTACTGCAGTCCAGTACTTTAATGCCTGGCATAGTCAGAATTACACTGTAATTCTATTGTACAAACTGCACTTCTAGTTTACGTAACCTGCTCAATCTTATGCCATTACTCTCACTATGACATGTTGTGACACTAAATTACCCAGTTTTATTTGTCTTTCGGGATCTTGTGGGGTGTTATTGCTATACTATTACACACTGTATCTACCTCTGTACCCACAGGGGAGCGTGCTGGTCGGCCAGACTGCATCTGGGTGAACGTTGATTAGATCCCCCAATGCAATTCTCTAAATACGCCATCTCTCTCTTTGATTCTCTCTTGTTATGTTTCCCTCCGTGAACACAATGTCAGTTTGATGAGGGGATCCTCTTTCAGACTACTGTGTGTGTGTGTGTGTTTGTGTGTGTGTGTGTGTGTGTGTGTGTGTGTGTGTGTGTAGAGTATGTGTGTGTACTTACTGTACTATATACTAAACTTGCCAACCACACGTCACCATCTTTCTAGTGTATTCATTATGGATGTTCGACCACATATCAACCACATATCTTAATCGTCCATAATCATGCTGTGTATCTATGAGGTGGCCGTTCTCAAACCAGCCATGTGGTAAATTCAAATGTTTTAATATTCTTTTTTTGAAGTAGAGGGGTACACAACTGGACTATACTGTGGATAAATACATCCAGCCCCTAGATACACAAAAGATCAACATCATTATTGGAATATCTGATTATTTTGCCAACAACAATCGTGAATTGGTATGTGAAGCAGATTAGAAAGTCCCTGTTTTGCAAAAATTAAGTAGTTTGTTGATTTGCCTTGGTTTTGCCGAAGGCGACAGTCTGTTTTCCTAAATTATCATTTAAAAATAATGCTGGCAGAAGCTGATGTACAACTTAGGGATGTCACAGTGTGAGCTTTCGATGGTACCAATTATAGTCTGCAGAAATAACGTGGCTTAACGATTGTTGGTAATTTATTCTGCAACACTACGTATGCAGGGAATACATACTGTACATACATACATACATAAAATAAACATTGTTTTGCTCCTGCAACTAAAACTGTAAGCCTTTGTATTGCAAACATGAATAAGGTGGAGAACAGGATGCGCATTTTACAATTCACGGCAGGCAGCGTTTGGAGACAAAATAATTATTATTATTATTCAAACCAATAATAATAATAATAATTGCGAAAAACTTGAAAGTGTTGAATTTAGTAAAGGTGTTGGGTTGCATGTCAAACGGACACAAAAGTAAGCTCTCACAGAGTTCTGCTGTTAACTGTTCTAGGTTGAGTTAAACAGTTTTGGGCCAGTCGTAAACATAGCTATTGTTTGCGAGATTGCACTTTTGAGCTGGGCATGCAGAAATGGATGCTGATCTCCGAGAGTCTAAAGCACGGTAGACTTGTTGAGCGCTAGACACAACACAAACAGTGGGTTGTAGCCAGGCAAACACTCAATGTGGACAACTGGACCCCCCCCGCCCCCACACACACACACCACCTCCCCCCATGTCCAGTGATTAAGTACAAATTAAGCAGATTCCAGAAGGATGTTTCCCTAATTTCTTTAAAGCTGAAATTACTCACCATACAAGGGAAGCCTATTGAATCAGAATCTTGTTGGGGTGGGTCATCGAGTGAGTTTTTTTGGTTTGGAGCCTGGTGAAAAAAAATAAATAGACGGTGCTATTTGTTAGTTTTTCAAAGTTGCAAATTGTGGAGAAAATGATAATCAGGAAGCAGGCTTGACCGCTATCAGCTATGGACGGCAAAGACTGTTTTTGGATCCCTCTGTATCAAGAGTTGAGAAAAAAAAATGCTATCCTACATTGTGTTTTACAACATCAGAGTGTAGTGTGAGAACATGGTCAAGAGCAGCTTCTATGTTGTCTGTAAGTGGACCAGAAGTGACACAATCAGCCTGAGTGTGACTCTGTTCTTCTTTTCCTTGTCTTTTCTCCGCTCAGCTGGCATGTTCCCCTCATTCATTAGCATGAGCTTACTGTGTATGTTCTGCGATCTGGAGCCGTCCCCCTGCAACGGTACGGGGACCTGTCTCTCCAACTGCTCCATCACCTCCATCTGTCGGGACAAGCACGAGGTCTGCGTCGCCATCTGGTATGTACTGTAGATGGGCTAGCCCCTTATCTCTTGGAACTCCGTCTGGCCGTTAGTCTGTGTTTTTTCCCCCCAGCTCAGGTGTGTGTGTGTGTGTGTGCGTGCATGTGTCTGTGTCTGTGTCTGTCTATGTAGGATCTGTCCTGGAATTTACAGACGCTATGTGTGTCTGCGTTATCACTCTGTCTGTCGGCATTATGAGTTGTTGTTGTAAAGGCAGAGACAGGGGACTTGAAGTAAAAGTAGAGTAGCGTGGAGTGAGGTAGAGTGGCGGTGGAGTCGAGGAAGGTAGAAAAGAGCGAGGTAGTGTATAGTAGAAGACTAGAGTAGCTTTAGAGAAGAATAGAAGTACAGTAAAGGTAGAGTAGAGGTAAAGGAAAGGAAAGGTTGAGGGTGGTGGAGTAGAGGTAGAGTAGAGAAGAGTAGATATGCAGGGTTGTAGAGTAGAGGTTGAGCAGAGTAGGCAATCATGTCCCTCTCTGTTCGTCTGTGACATCATCATGGATTCCCTCATCAGTTCCCTCTATAATCACTATTACATTGACGTAAAAATACTAATTGTGTTTGTCAATGAATTTGTCAATTTCTGCAGAATAACGTCTCTGTTTTTAGGAGGAAGAACGACACCAGCTTCTCGGTGGAGACTCTTTGCCACCACCCCTCCAAGCCTCTGTATGGCGTCCTGTTGGACGACTACAACAGCAGTACCTGCGTGATGAAGGAGCAGAAGACCACGGATGGGGCAGCTTTCTTCTGCTCCTGCTCCGAGGACGAGTGCAACAATAACTTGGCCTTCTACCCTAGTGAGTACACAGACACACAGACACAGCACGACACTCTTAACTTTTTCACTTCACCTCACCTCCCAAACACCCCCTAACCCTTAGGATCACATGGGACAACTGGGTTTCATTCATCTAATATTTAATTCGCTGATTAGGTGAGTAGATCTATTACAACAATCACAGAAAATTGTTAAATCAATTGTAATTTTTGACAATGTACAACATGATTGTTTGTTGACCATGGAAACTGACAGCTAATATCTTTCAGCTTCCGACAATAGTTATCATTCTAGGTAGCTAGCCTAGACTTTTTTTCCACATGCCCAATCTCATCTCAGATCCCATCTTGTCACCCATGTGTAACACCAGCTGGTTAACGGCTAACCTGGCTGCGCGGTACAATAAGCAAACATTGCAACTGCTTCACTTCCTCATTGAGGTCATGCACCATTTGACCGTTAACTAGGACAATAGAAGAGTCATGGTTTTTGCATGCCTTGTCTTTTCTCTTATAGCCGTTGTATAAAGGGTACTGGAAGTCTTAAAGCTAGGCATTTCTCCAACTAAAATATTAACCTCCTTCCAGCAACCTTCCATATTCCATATACTTTCATACCATGGGTCACTTTGATGACACACAATAAAATTCCAACAATGTACAGAAATAGTGAGGGATGTTTTTGGATTGATCCTTAATACTACAAAACTGATTTGAGGATATATATAATATGTATGTAATATAATATGTTATATAATATAATATGTTTTGACTGCTTTGACTGTTTTGTATGAGAATTGGCTGGTGCCGATTTGCGCATGGTGGCAAAGGCGTATTCACACAGACCTTTCAAAATTGGCCAGAAATTTGTGGCGTTTTGCAAAATGTACCACCTAGCCAAACCTTCTTCTCTCCTGGTCTTTGTCCGTCAAGACATGACAATCAACTGTTAGTCCTTCTTTCTTCCCTTTGAAAGCCCTGCATTCCGTCACCCTCAGCCTGCACATAGGAAAAGCTAATGTCGAAGTGAGTGTGGAAAGCTGCTTGATTGCTCATTAGTGGTTGTGGGGAAATTTTGAGAAATTTTGAGGGGATGAGTGGGTGGGTTGTGGTTGTTGCCAAGTGATTGGAGCGTGTACTGTCATCATAAACTTAATTGGAAAAATACACATAGTCATCAGTGGAACCCTCGATATGAAGACTGATGATGATATGACTGTGCTAAAGGATCGTAGCTGCTTCTATCCGTTTCTTGTGGTGGTTCTTGCGGTGTGTCTTTCCGGCCCTGAAAAGGAACGCTCTGTCTGCTTCTTTCTTTCCGGCTGTTCTTCTTACATTCAGGCCTCATTCACAAGAAGTTTCTTTAATACCTTCTATAATACCATGGTTGATGAACGCCAATTGTTCGTGGACCGGGTGCACATGCCTCTTCAAGTTTATATGAATAGGTCGACGACCTGTCAACACCATCAAAAAACAAATTTCAGAGTGGTTTGCAATAAAAAAAAAACATAAACAGAAGAGAAACACTTTCAGTGAAGACAGTCTCTCTTTGACACCATCAGCTCCAATAAAAGCAAATGCGCCATTTCTGTCTGGTTTGACACTCTTAAGTGATTATACATCATTATTAATCACTTAGAACAAGTTCTGTCAATATGCTTATAATCTGCAGTTTATTATGTCTGCAAATGTACTGAAACACTTGGTTGTTAATATGCGGTTTGGCACTACTGTAATTGATTTCTCATGAAGAATAAGACTTAAAGTGTAAGCCACATCAGCGTAGTGCACTTCCAAATACAAGCACACTTTGGTCATACCAATGAACAATTTTGATTGAAAAAATAAATGATGAACGCCTCTATGTATGTGGAAGATTTGTAAATACACAGTTTCTGGCCTAGTGTCTCTCTTGCTTTTTACTAAAGATCTTTTCATTTACCTGCACTTTGGAGTGCCTTAGTATGTGTGTGTGTGTATGTGTGTGTGTGTGTGTGTGTGTGTGTGTGTGTGTGTGTGTGTGTCTGTGTCCATGCGTGCGTGCGTGCATTCGTGCATGTGTGTGTGCGCGTGCAGGGCAGTGCCCTGGAGAGCTCAGACATGCGGTTTCCTGTCTGTGTTTAACTCAAATAAGAACCATCCACAGCACGTGGTGAGCAGGCCCAACAGAAACAGCGCATGCCCACGCTAGATGTCTGCGAAACTTAGTTAGGTCCAGTGATGGCTAAATGATCTAATTCCGCCAATACTCCAATCATACTACAATCTCCTTTAGCTTCTCCTCACTGTACTACACTCCGATATACTAACATCTCCAAAACTGGTGTACAGCTAGTATACTGTACTCCACATACCCACTACACATGGAAATAACTTTGAAGCTTGGTCGAGACCACCAAAAGCAAGTCCAAGGCCAAAGCTTTATCTAGTCTTTGTCCAGTTCCGAAACTTTAAGGTAGCGAAACATGACACCCATAGGAGAACTGTACGAGTCATATTGATTCCCATGACTGCAATAGTGGGAGAATATTAAATTAATGAAGGAAATAAACAATAACAAACATAATAAATAATGAATGTGTATTTCCTTTTTCAGTTCTTAATACTGGGGTTTGACCGATATATCGGTCTAACCTGATATTGGTGTTTTATTAGATATGGGATCTATGGGCCTGTCAATGTCATAAACCTCCGATATGAAAAATAATGTAAAGAGTCCCTTGGTAGAGTTCGGTGGTATACCAACCTTTTATGGTATATACATTTATTTTTAAACAAGATATAGGATGAGACAATACCGTTTTTATCGACATAGTTTGATGTTGTGGTAAAATACATTTCCCGCTTCTTCCGTAAAGCCGTGCTAGGCTTTGCATCTCTCCTCTCTCAAAATCTCAGCGCAACCCCGCCCGCGCACAGAGGGAGAGTGGGGGCAGAGGGACAGAGGGAGAGTCTGCTTATAATATACGACTTTCAGTGGTGTAGTCTAGTTGGGGATACTATGATGACATCCTCCCAGCGGGGGGCATATAGGATTAAAACAGTCTCATGAGCATTCACAAAAAAATGCCAAATTTGTAACTTGTAAAACACAATGTAAAAATAAATGCAGAGTAATTTGTATCTGTAAATCTGTATTTTCATCTGTGCCTCTAATTTACAACTTGTATACCATCATCTGTACGTACACTTAGCATTTTTAAATGGAAATGTATTTGAGAATCTCCAGCTATCCGTGTGGCTTCTTTTGAGACTGTTGTACCGCACTGTGTTTGGCACAAAACAATTCACAAGTGCAGGGAAGACCCAGCGCTTTCCAGTAGTGTATACCAGTTGTAAATTAGAGGCACAGATACAGATTTACCGATACAAATCACTCTGCATTTATTGGTGCATTGTGTTTTGCGAGTTAAGAACTTGACTTTTTTGTGAATGCTTATGAGACTGTTTTTAATCCCATTGCAGCAGAGCTGCTCCACCGCGAGGAAATCACTTCTGGAAAAATCCCTGCCCGCCTTCTCACGGCCTGGTGGCAAACAGCAGAGCAGAGGTGATTGGGAACTTCTGCTCTACAGCGCTGACGCATAGCGCTGACGCACAGCGCTTTAGCGGAGCGGAGATTGCTCCCTCTCCAGTATGCATTTACGCCACTGCTCTACACTTTCTCTGTTTTACAAACTATCAAACTATTTCAAAGTCCTGAGGCAGAAATCGCAGAACTGACTTCACCCTAATCGCTCGCTCTCTCTCTCTCACACACACACACACACACACGTATAAACATGAGCCCGAGGAGAAGGGTTGTGGTCCCTTCCGTCCATTGAGGATAGATGTAGGAGGAAGTCCATGTTTGTTGGCTGGACTGGCGCCAGCGAATGACTCGCGTTGTCGTTCTTGAGCACTCCGTTCTTTTTACGTGCCGCAGTGGTTTGGGCAGTCTGTTATGTGCTGTCATGGCTCTTTTCGAAATTACACAAAACTAAGTTCAGTTATGTTCAATAAAGTACGCGACCACTGCCACCCCAAACATCTGTCTGTTTCTTTGGGCCTTGCGATGGTCGCACACACGCTCACACGGTTTAAGTGTTTACCAGCATTATAATAATCAATATAATTTTTGTACACACTACATTCAAATTTAATGCACATACACAAAGTTAAAATACATCGTTCTGACAGACAGCTCTTAGATTAATTTTTTATCAACATTTGGCGTTGGTGTCTGGGCTCTACTGCTCATCACTCATGGCGAGGTGTATAGAAAACATAGGAATGCTGAATAAGCCAAAGATTTTGGACTGATGAGCTCAAATCCCCCCCTTCAAGGAGGAGGAGGATGCAGGGGAGGTGGAGAGAGCGCAGCAAACAGGCAGCAAAGCAGGTAGGCTAAGAGGGGGATTCACTGCTTAAATAGAACGGCCCATCAGGGCGTGGAAGTGTGTGGCGTTGTCGAGTTTTTTGACAGAAGTAGCTAGGTTGTTTTTTTTTTTCAAATAGCATACATAGTTTATGGATAGGATTTTAACGTTGCATTAGTTCACTGGATGAGTAGTAGTTTAACATTCTTTTAACATTCTATCTTTTTAGATGCAATACATTCATTTGTTTTCTCAGTGTTGCGCTGCTGACGGGCACCATCTTGGCTGCTGGAAAATGACAAGAACACAACAGCTGATTTCAAAATAATCCCCTTTATATGATTTTTTTTTTTCACATTTATTTAAACTTGTTCTTGTTGTGCTTTTAGTTCACTGCAAAATATTATTTAGTGTTAAATTAATTTGTTGTGATATTTGTGTCACCCCTGTTACCTCCTGTGTCATTTGGAGTGGTCCGTTTGGTGTGTTCAGTCGCTCTAGTTCTTTGTGTTGAACCCTGTTAATGTTATTTTGACTTCATATTTATTTGGGCCCTACGTTACTTATTTCTTAAATGTTTCCCCTCCACTATGGGTTTTGCGACTCCTTGTGTCTTATGGCTCGGTCCCTTACATTCAGTGATTATTACAAGGAGCATGAATAACTGTTCACGAAGTGTCTCCCCTTCTGCAGAACATGGTCATAGAACTCTAATGATGCAGCAGTTGTTTCTCGTAAAGGGAATCCACTGCCACAGTCTGGACGGGCGCAGGTGGCGTATCATTTACGCGCATGTGTTTTGGTGCGAGGCGTTGATAAATAGCACCTCGCTGCCATAAAAACTCCCTACCTTTCTGGGGATTTTTTTTGCTTCCAATATTGGTGCTGGCGGTTGTTGAAGGTCAGTCTTTCTCATACTTTATGCTCTCCCTGACCATGTTAGGGATGAGATCAGGGTTTAAACAAAATAATTATTTATTTGCATATCTTGGCTCCATGTCTTTTTAAATAATTTTTTTGACGTAGGTGTTGCCTGATGCCTTGTGATGTGAAAAATTTACATTTTGCTGGGGGAGTGGAGGCGGGGCGGGGGTGGAACGGCAATGACGTTAATAAAAAATCAAGGTAGAACAGCTTGATGTTCTCAAGGTAGAACATTCTCAGTGCATTCTCAGAAAGTGAAGAGGAAGTGGAGAAGGAAAATGAGTATTCCAAGCCATTAAAAAAATAATAATAATAATGCAGTTCCCTCTTCTCAGCCCTGGAATCTGGAATCTTGGCTGTCAGTCAGTCACTCAGTCATTCCGCCTCAATAGACAAGTGACTCACAAACATGCCAACTCTTGAGATTATAAAAAGAATGAAAAGAACCGAACGAGACAGGCAGAGAGACACAGAGACAACGCATTGAGTTTGCGTCCTTGATGGGAATAGTACAGTGCTCCACTGTCCGCAGTGAATTTATTATCACCGCTGTGGTGATTGCTGTCATTTCTTTGCGAGTTATGACTTATTTTTAGGTAATAACTCGCAAATATAGTAAGATGCTCTGGCGACACAAGTGTCATCAAGTGACATTTTCTGGAATTCAAATAGAGTGAGAGGGAGCGAGAGAGGGAGCGAGAAAGGACAGAGGGAGGGAAAGACAGATGAAGGGAGAGACAGAGGAGGAGGAGGAGGAGTGACATGAGACTTGTTTACCAACTGGTCTGGATCGTAGACGGAGTGCTGTTGCCACAACAAGTACACTATGTTTCTGCTTCTTCCCGTGTAGTTGCTGTTTCGCACCCCTACTCCCCCTGACCGGCTGGATTCCTCCTCGCTGCACTTTAACTTGATACCCGTCTGGATAAAAAAACAAAGTTATTTATACCAAGATAGGAGGAGGAGGAGGAGGAGGAGGAGGAAGAGGAGGGTAAGGGGGAGGAGGAGAAGAACTATTGGGGGAAATCTGGCTGGCGCATCTGAGTGATACATGACTGCTCCACTTCGCGTCAGGGTCCTGGTCAACCTGTTGGGGGCTCTTTTTACGAAAACGACCGTCTGGCTGCACATTATCCAGCTTATTACATGGCTCCTAACTAAATCAAACAATACAATAATTATACATTTACACGTTTATACAAGTATACAATTATACAATAATTAAAGACAGTAATTAAACGACTGTTATAACGAGTATGCCTTGTTTTATAACTAGTGTGTCTAGTTTGATAGCTTTTGCTAAGAAAAAAAGTCCATAAAATTGTAGCTAAACAATCTTTGTCCTACATATGAATAACCTATTTACTGTTAAATTGGATATTTGCCTTCATCCCTTCAAGTCTTCCATTTTAGTTTCTATGAAGCATCACTGGTAGCCAGTGTTTACATCGTTCAGCAGATGCTTTTGTCCAAAGTGATTTACAATTATACATACGCCGATTAACGCAGCCACCAGGAGCAATTAGGGGTTAAGTGTATTGCTCAAGAACACTTAAGCATGCTAGCAGGAGGAGCTGGGCATTGAACCGGCAGCATTACCGGCATTACTAGATGACCCTACTACCCACTCTAGCTCCTGAGCTACTGTCCCCTGCCCTGTGTTTGCATTAGCATAGTAGGCGGGGATGATGATGAAACGAGGGAGGGGAACACGAGAAGCGGTTATTAGACCACTCATTGCCACTATTGATCAATCAGAATTGGGACTGCCCCTGACAAAAGATTTTCCTAGTCCACTATTAGTTGTCAGTTCAAGTCATTAGTCGACTAATAGTCACATTTTTATCATATTACAGCGCCCCTCCTCCCGACCTCGCAATTCCCAAGGCCGACTCTCTGCGCCTTCTTCATGCCCGGCTCCCCCTCGAGCGCTAATTACCGGAAAAGGCTGCTCATCAGAAGCTGTTATTATTCTTCTGAATGTGTCGGAACAATCAGCAAGGAGACTGAACATTTATTCTTGTTGAAATTAGTTTCAAATTAAAAGCACTCTAGTGTTTTATACATGGGTCAAGCCATATAGGTTTAAACGTTAATTTTGACAAGGTGCAGCTCCACAATGGTTTTTTTTTTTCCTGTGACAAACCGACCAATGAAAAACTTGGTAGACTAAGACTCTTCTTGTCAACTAACATTTGGTCAACTATTTGGGGGCAGCCCTAATCAGAATTGAGTATTCCACAAACACATGTAATAAAGATATGTAATATGATATCATATAATGTACATACTGTAGAGGATATAGTTGTAGTCTGGCCTAAATTTAAATGAAGAAGATAAAGAGAGCAATTGCTTAATTTTTTAAGGTCACAGTTAACGATCACAACCTACAGACGTACAATCAAAGCCCATTGGTTGTGGTTTTATGGTTGTTTTGGTGATCAGGCGATCCAGTGCTCATTCTCTCAAGGAAAAGTAAAAAATTCAAATAATGGAAATCTGTTCACATTAGACTGTTGATATTAGTTATTTTCCACTTTGTGCTGTAAGTAAAATTGATAGGTATCCCTGGCTTATGGGAAAGTACCTCCCCAAATATTTATTCTGTTGAAACTGGAAACCAATGCAATTTTTAGTCAACGAAAATGTGCTACTGGTGTTGGATTTTATAATGCAGGTCCCGTTTTCAGCCAGGGTTTTAACTGTAATTAAAGTGTTTGGTTTTAAGAGCTTTCCAGTCCAGGCGAGAGGAACGGCGCCGTTTTCTGTGACAGTGTATAAACGCTAACACCCTCTCTGTTTTAAGATAGCACCGTTAAAACCACCGTCTTGGAGACATGACATCATCATCTCTCACCCGTTAGCCGTTATCATTCAAACCTCTGTGCAAATGGTTGTTCTAATGAGCCGGGGTGCATTCCAGACCTAGGAAGCAGTGGGTGTTCATATACAGTATAATTTTGAATTTTTTTACGACATGAAGGCAAGAGGGGGTTATACACCACAATATGCATTATAATACACATACTTTCTCAATTTATGAACTCTATTAAAATTCACAGGGCACTCTGACAACAGCCAACAGCCATAATTGTGGCTTTGTGTGAGGTATTGCAAGCGAATGGTCATGTAACAGCCAATCTCATTGGCTCCAATGAGAGGCGCAAACTAGATCAGGCTTCGTGGACAGTCTGGTGCGCGCTGGATATATTCACTACACTTTACCCTTTAAATGTAAAGTGAAAATGACAATTGTTGCAAATGAAAACGTTTTTTTGCACATTTTAGTTAAACATTTTCATTTGTATTTGTTAAGCAGACCCTACAGGGAGCACACGTGTGTTGAGAAGTTATCCTTCTCTATCCACCCCTCACCTAATGTTTTCCCGTGAAGTCATGTCTAGCTCCATCATTTATTGGCAAAATTACTCCCCTTTAATATCCAACTCTCCTCTGAGTTCTGTTACTCACAAAGTGCCTTGCGAGTCCAAGTAATTAGGAACTAGGTATCAGCGCTAAGAGCGTGAGTCATAGTTTTGGGGAAGGGAAGCCCTTAAATCTCTGCAAAAGCACACATGCACGGACCAACGCTGTGTTTAATTATAAACCGGAGGTGGTGTTACTGCTGCTATTCTGAATGATGTGTCAAACCTCATTGAGTACTGCATGAGAACACTCTGGCATCATGATTGGAAAAGGCAACATGAGTTCCCTCAGCAGTTTGACTTGGCAGAGATTCCGCCTTCTCTGCAGCTCATGCACACACACACAAACACACACAAACACACACACACCACACACACACACACACACACACACACACACACACACACACACACACACACACACACACACACACACACACACACACACACACTCACGTACATGTATACACACATATGCGTAGGTATACAAAAGATGCAAAACTACAAAAACTCATGAAATATCCCTTGATTTTATGAATGTCCTTCATGTCGCTCACAAACCTACTTGTGTGTGTCTTAATGAGTTGTCACTGTTTCCACAGAGGGCGCGAGTACTGCGTGTCCAAACACATTTTTTCCTCACTTATAGCGATTAGGTCGACATTTTTAAGATATTGCACTCTAACTGCTGTTGTTTGGCGCCCGCAGCCAATCGGATGCGCAACCATTGCGACAGCTGAGTCATTAATAAGCGGGGTTCTCAGGTTGAGGCCTTCACCTACTGTACCCACCAGCACCGGTCTGCAGGTGAAGCCACTGCAGGGGTTGCTGTGTCTTGACTTCCTGCCTAAGGGAACATATTGTATGTAAAATAGTTTGCATTGTCAGTGTATTGTAGATCCCGACTTCTGAGATAATTTTCCCCTTTCCCAACTTAAGTTCTGCATATGTGTGTGTAACTGTTGTGTTTCCTCGTGTGACCAACCAATGGATATGACTGAGACACGTTAAAAAACAGAAGGAACGGGCTGGATCGGGCCTGGCCAAACCCCTGTCCGACGCAGACAGTCCTTCTTCTGTTCTCGTCCACTCTTGGGAACTCAGAGGGTTGGCTGCCATCCTTTGCAGACTGGCAGCGGAGGTAGAGGTGGTGTTTAATACTACAGTTTGCGCGGTTGCGTTGGCTGCTGGCTGTTGACTCCTGCCCCTTGGCATCAACAGTATTGCTGTCCTGGCACTGCCCACTCTGGGCCTATTTGCCGAGAACAAAGTCCCGCTGAGGACCAGACGAGGATTATCGATCCCTCTTGTTTTTCCGCGTATGATTTCGTTATTTTTAGTGTACTGCTGAATCTCAACAACACAAATTTTGCCATTTCATGTAAAATGGCTATACGGGACCATCAGGTAGGTCAAAAGTGGAGTTAACCCAAATGTTATTCATGGTCAACGGAAAACAGGCACACATTTGTAGTAACGTAAGAATGAAGCAGCAAGTAAAATCAACTGCTCTAAAACCCTAATTTGTGGGAATGAGAAGAGACTGAACCAGAATGACCATGACATTTGGAAAAAGGTAAGGAATACCGTATATATGCAGATGCATTACAATTAATATGCGCCTAGCAATGCAGCTGCTGTGGTGGCCAATATTACATATTTTTATTTTTTTCCGCAAAAGCTATGCCAAGCTGCATTTGTCACAAGAGGGTACGACATCAAGCGGGTTATTCTTAGTGCAAGTTCATATGCGTGCAATCTGAAAGCCTTTGAGGCTGCAGACATTTCCAACCACCAGTACCAAAGTGAAAGGACTTACTATTTTGGAATTACAATACTGTAAAAAATATGTTTGACGTGGATATAATTGTACTATACCTATTTTAAACTTTAACTACTTATTTTTTTATTCTATCTGGCAGCCGATTAGCACTCTTTTTCAACTCATCCTTTAACCCTTTAATGCAGGGGTGGCCAACCAGTCAGAGACTAAGAGCCACTTTTTTTACTGTGTTACTGCAAAGAGCCACATCATACACATGGGCACACATAAAAATCTTGAACATGAACATCACCCCATCCCTTCCTCACACACACACACACACACACAGACCTCTGCTCAGCCAGATTTATTGTAAATGTCACACACCAACATGATAATGACAGAAATTGACTCCTAGCCCCCGCGACCCGACTAAGGATAATCGGTTGAAGATGGATGGATGGATGGAGTACTAAGACCACAGGCCAGTTATTTTCACCAATTAACATTGTGTGCACTGTCTCACACACACAAACTCTCAGTTCAACCAAGTCCACAAACAAAAATATAACATTGTGTGCACTGTCTCACACACACAAAATCTCAGTTCAAAAAGTACTGTTGTTTATTTATTCATAGAGGGAGGAATTGGACTTCGGGTTTAATGATCAGGATGTATTTTTTTCATGTTGGGTCAATTTATTCAATAGTGTCCCTTAAACCCTAACCTTTAAGAATCAGTTTTGGCTCTTGCCTACCATACACGATCTGATGCTTTGGCCATCCACATATACCTGGGACTAGGTGTTCCGGAGCCCCGGCCACATTTTTGAAAAAAAAAAGTAAGTACTGAAAGTACTGCGTTTCCGCGGTATACCTCTCAGTTCAACCAAGTCCACAAACAAAAATATAATAATTAACAATAGCGTTTTTCTCTTACTATGCATGTTGCTTGGTGGGACTTCTGGCATTCCTTGTCTTGAACAATGCTCTTCAAATCTGGCTTGAATTCCGTTGTTGCCACTCGAAGCAATTCTTTCACATGGGTGTCATTGACAGTATCTTAAGCGCAGCCCGTTTGACATTGGGGCATTTTTCCATTGGCACACTTTTCCAGAACTCAATGGTCCCTTCCCTTAAAGCAGCTTTCAGTCGGTCCTCCTCCTGCAGCTCGCGAGTCGCGACACACACACACACACACACACACACACACACACACACACACACACACACACACACACACACACACACACACCCCTCCAGCCTTCACAGTTCTCCATCGGAGATGTTCGATACGCAACGCAATTCACCGGCCGATCCATCTTATATGTTGACTACTAACCATGTCAATAGTGTTGAAAATAAACTTCCAAATCTTTTTGAATCTTATTTGGTGTTTTATTAGTCCTAATGCCGCGTTAGACGCGTTCCAGGCGACTGGAACGCGTCTATACGTTGACTTTGTATGGAGGCGCGCCGCCCCGGCGCTTTTGGTGTAAACGCGGCATTAGGACTAATAAAACAGGCGTTAATGGGACATGACTCCTGCTGCTGTCCGCTTTGAGTAAATGAGGAAGTGATCCGCGGTGGAAAACGAGTGATATATCATAGCGATTTTATAATCACAATAGGGAATGAATGGCTGCGCTTTTTTTTTTCTGAGTTTTTGACGCTTGTCATGTGAAAGAGCCGCATGAAACCAGCCAAAGAGCCGCATGAGGCTCGCGAGCCGCGGGTTGGCCAGGCCTGCTTTAATGCCTTTAACTTCCATCCTTAAGGGAGGGATTTGTTGGCTCCCATCATTTATAACTATGCATAGCACAACCTCGTCATCTCACCCATCTTCAGCTACCACCATTTTAATCATGCCTGAGTTTAAAATTGTCAAACCTATCCTTTAACATCTTGTCCCACTTACTTCCGTCACACTTTATATGCCTCTTCTGCTGTTATAGTATATCCCACATGACAGCCAGAGACACAGTTTCCAATGCACTTAAACTACATATACAATCAACCCTCAAGTTCCCCTTTTCATGTTGTGTCAGTTGTGGATCCGACGCAGGAGGTACCGGTGGCCTCGGTGATCCTAGTGAGCCTGCTGCCCCTGTTGGTGGTCGCCGTGGTGGTGGTGGCCACGTTCTACTGGTACCGGGTCTTCCGCCAACACAAGTTCAACCAGGAGTGGGCTACTGGGAGCGGCAAGAAGCGCAAAGCCAAGGCCGGCGGGTTGGACTGCAGCGATGCCTGCGCCATCATGATAAACGACGACGGGTCTGACAGCAGCTCCACGCGCGCCAACAACCTGAACCACAACACGGAGCTTCTACCGATAGAGCTGGATCTGCAGGTGCCACACTTTCCTGTAATTTTTCTTTAATTAAATTAAAACTTGTTAGAATTCATTTTATTTGTAGCCAAGATTTAATAGTGGAGTCCTTTTGAGTCCCTTGAATCCTCCTTTTAAATGCTTTTGATATTTTTTGTGTATCTTGTGTCTTTGCTTTACATAATACCGTATGTCCATTTTGTTGCTCAAGGATAGTGTCTTGAAGCCAGCAATTGGATTATTCATTGTGTTCTGTTTCTATATGTATCATATTGTCTCTCTAATTTCTGTCTCACAGGCAGAGTTGGGCATGTATTCAGTTACTACTTAAGTAGTCTTAAGATCAGTTACAGTTACATACTCTACCCCAAACAAAAACAGGCACTGTTTTTGCAACTTCTGTTTCGCAGCCCATTTTCCACGCACTGAGTATTTCTGATATATTTCATCCACGTTATCCAAGTAGGCCAAACTGAATCTTACGAACGCTCCTATCCTCTGATCCCATCCAGGTCGGTAAGGGCCGTTTTGCCCAGGTGTACAAGGCCAAACTGAAACAGACCACTTCAGACCAGTTTGAGACTGTGGCCGTGAAGATCTTTCCCTGCGAGGAATATGCTTCCTGGAAGAATGAGAAGGACATCTTCTCCGACACAGACCTCAGGCACGAGAACATCCTCCACTTCCTGACCTCGGAGGAGAGGAAGCTGGAGAAACAGTATTGGCTCATTACTGCCTTCCATGCCAGGGGCAATCTACAGGTGGGAGACTGCATCAGAATAGAATACCACACAATATTGCATTTCCACCAATAAGCCACAACATTTAAACCACTGACAGGTGAAGTGAATAACAATGCTCATCCCATTCCAATGGCACCTGTCAAGGGGTGGGATATTTAAGGCACAGAGTGAACAGTCAGTTCTTGAAGTTGATGTGTTGGAAGCAGGAAAAATGAAAAGTGTAAAGATCTGAGTGACTTTGCGGACCGAATTGTGATGGCTAGAAGATTCAGAGCATCTCCAAAACAGCAGGTCTTGTGGGGTGTCCCTGGTATGCAGTGGTTAGTACCTACCAAAAGTGGTCGAAGGAAGGACAAACAGTGAACTGGCGACAGGATCATGGGTGCCCATGGGCTCATTGATGCACATGGGGAGCACATGGGGAGAAGTCTAGACTATCCGGTCCGATACCACAGAAGAGCAACTGTAGCACAAATTGCTGAAAAAATTAATGCTGGCTATGATAGAAAGGTGTCAGAACATACAGTGCATCGCAGCTTGCTGCATATGGGGCTGCCTAGCCACAGACCTCTCGGAGTGCCCATGCTGACCCCTGTCCTCGGCCGAAAGCGCCTACAATGGGAACGAGAGCGTCAGAACCAGACCATGGAGCAATGGAAAAAGGTGACCTGTTCTGATGAATCATGTTTTCTTTTATATAATTTGGATGGCCGGGTTAGGGGCCGATCCGATCAAGCATCTTTGGGATATGCTGGAACAACAAGCCCGCTCCATGGAGGCCCCACCTCACAACTTGCAGGACTTAAAGGATCTGCAGCTAACATCCTGGTGCCAGATACCACAGGACACTTTCAGAGGTCTTGTGGAGTCCATGCCTCGATGGGTCAGAGTTGTTTTGGTGGCACGAGCAGGAGCTACACAATATTAGTAGTTATTAGTGGTGGTTTTAATGTTATGGCAGATCAGTGTATATTTATTTTTTGTTAAAGAGTGGCTGCCCAGGAAATAGCTTTTACCCTGGTCTTTCAGGAGTACCTCACTCGTCACATCATCAGCTGGGATGATCTGAGGCAGCTGGGCATCTCTCTGGCCAGAGGCGTGGCCCATCTCCATAGCGACAACCTCCCCTGCGGACGCCCTAAGGTATAAACCAGCATATAACTGAAACTTAGAACTTAGTAGCTAGTTATATGTACTCAGTAACCCTAACTACATGCTCTAAGTTCCATGTAGATTTTAGAAATGACTGTCCAAAATTACATTCCCTAACTAACTAGCGCTAGTGGTAACTACACAATGGTGGTTTGGTTCCAATGTTTAAAACAGCAATTTATATATAATTGTTGAAAGATAGGGTTATAACACATATAACTTGATGTAACTAGTGCTTGAGTAGCTGTTTCACTCAATATATTCTCCGTCTGACTCAAGTTGTTATAAAGTTGTTATGGCATGTTTTACAAGCAACTACAAGCAACTGCACTGTACTTATAGTAGTAGTAGTAGTAGTAGTTCTGATTTTAGCATCAAAAAGTGTACAGTTTATACCCTTTTTTTCCCAGTAAGCCTGCTTTGAAAGTAGGGTTACATTTTTGCTGTTGCTCTTCCTCAGGTGCCGATTGTTCACCGGGACCTGAAGAGCTCCAACATCCTAGTGAAGAATGACCTGACCTGCTGCCTCTGTGACTTTGGCCTCGGCCTGCGCCTCGACAACTTCCTGACCGTCGATGATCTGGCCAACAGCGGGCAGGTGAGAGGGGAAGACACCGCAAAATCCAAATCCTAGCTTTCCTAAACTCAGCTGAGTTTGTCGGAAAAAACATTGGTGCTCGCTGCTGCATTCCAGGTAGACAGCAGGTTATTTCCATTCCCTTGAAATTCAGTACAGATCTAATAATAATAATAATAATAATGATAATAATAATAATAATAATAATAAAAACAAATAAATATTAAGAATGAGAATAATACACTTTATTTCCACTGCACTTAAAAAAAAAAAGAGCGAGTCGCTTTACAAATATGTGGTATAAAACAATAAATAAATGTTAATATATATATAAATAACACATTTCAAATGAATCAATAAATACAAAAATAAATTAGCAATAATGAATAAATAAAAGTTCAATAAAAACAAAAAAGGGCAATAAAAACAAGCAATGTGATATACAAAAACATTTGCGGGGTAGCTCCCATTCGACAATCTCATCACCGAGGGAAAGTCTGGTCGCTTCCTCTCCATGTGGCGTCATGGCCAGGCTTCGGAGACAGAGACAGAGACAGAGACAGAGAGAGAGACAGAGAGAGAGAGAGAGAGAAAGAGAGTGCAGTTTATGGATAAAGTGGAGTATCAGGAGTCATAGTCCTGACATGCAAACACCTTGCAGAAGTTCCCAGCCTTTTTTTCCCCCTGTATGTGTCACTCTCTCTGTCTCTGTCTCAGGGGCAAATCCACAAAAGGATTGCGCGGCTTTTGGGGCCACTAAACAGCCGCAAATAAAATGAAAAGCAGGTGTGTAATTCACAAAGCACCCGCAAACTATAAAATGCACTGCTAACTACGCTGCCAAGCTAATAGCGTCTGTGCATTTGCCAGACGCTAGAGCCTCGTTGCAAAAAGCGTCCAATTCACAAACACCGGCGCTAACATCTACACCCAGTGAGAGTGACACTACTACCGTCTGCAGTGAGTTGGTGGTAACTGCGCGAGACCAAAAAAAAAACAATACAACGTCTACAGAAAGCTGGTTTCGGGTGCAGCTTTGGGTTTGTGGTAGAGCAAAATATATTAAATCAACTGTAATAATTTCTTAATTGTAATATTATGATTCAGTGAGAATTAGAATTTCTTAAATAAATATATACACATTTTATTTATGCAATAAATAAACTGTGTGGGAAGAGTATGTTTTATTATAGATTTACTCATATTATTTAAATATATAGACACTGCACATGAACCTAAAAATACCAAGTAAAACCCAGGCCCCCTCTCTCTCTCCCTCTTGCCCTCAGCCAATTGCTCTCTCGCTGCCCATGTGCACTTTCCTTTGTGTTGTTTATGGTGATTCATGCACTAAACGCACACTAGCAACAGATAAAAGAGATCTGACTTATTTTCTAACACAGGCACTTCCCTTTGAGACACACACACACACACACACACACACACACACACACACACACACACACACACACACACACACAAACAAACCTACAAGTATATACGGGAAACTGTATTGTCCTCTATGCACATTAGTGTGAGAAAAATATTGACGGCATGGGATTGTGAGTGAAAATGTATCAAATACGGGATATTTTAGGAAAATTGATATATTTATATTATGATTATGATGATTATTACTAATATTGATTTATTTCTTAAAGGCAAACTCATTAAGAATAAAAAATATTTTCCAACCAACAAATTCCACCATTCCATTATGCGATTCCATTATGCAGTGCATTGCACTGCTGCCTCACAGCAAGAAGGTCCTGGTTTGATTCCCGCCTGGGGCGCTGTTGGCACTGTGCTCCGGCGAGTTATCTCCCAAATAGGAGCCTTTCTGTGTGGAGTTTGCATGTTCTCCCCGTGCTCACATGGGGTTTCCTCCACCTACCATCAGTAAGCACCCCAACCAAAAACATGCAGACATCATCGTCTGACCAGCGATGGACACTTGTTACCAGGTCCCCGGGCGTGTCAACGAATGCTGCCCACTGCTCCTGGCTGCCCCCCCGGAGGAAGGACAAGCCAGGATGGGTCAAATGCAGAGGCCACATTTCACTGGCCACCATCAAAGCATGTCAATGTGTGTGTGTGTGTGTGTGTGTGTATGGATGTGTTGTAGTGTGGTGTGTTGCGTGACAATTAAAAGTTCTTCTTCTTAACGACCAAGTGTTAAAACTCGGGGAGTGAGCAGAAAACCAGTCTTCCTGGTTCAATGTTTGCTTGTTACTTGTGAACTGGTGTCCTGATGATTAGAAGTCTTTGACTTTGATTCACGACATTAGATATTCGGTTCTTGAATGTGAAAACGGCGATATGCAGAATCCTTCAAGAAGTTAACCACAAATTATCCCACTTCTCTCGATATATACAACTCCCAGTGGTCAATGAAAGGCTGCTACAGAAGCCTTCGTCCCGCAGTGAGTGTTTAACTGCCTTGTTTCCACATCTCTAGGTGGGAACAGCGCGCTACATGGCACCGGAGGTGCTGGAGTCCCGGCTGAACCTGGATAACATCGAGTCCTTCAAACAGACGGATGTGTACTCCATGGCCCTCGTTCTCTGGGAGATGACGTCTCGGTGCCAGGCCATCGGAGGTGGGTGTGCACAAACACGACAGATGCATAGAACATAGAACAGTGTTACGATAGAGGAGACAGACAGTTTCTGCTAAATTACATTTTTCTCCGCTTTGAATCCACCTCCCAACAGGAAGCTGGGACAATTCGACACATCGGCGTGTTTTGCGGCGCAAGTTTGACGGCATAAACCATGACATTGGCACCAATGGCCAATCATTTTTAAACAGCAAAGAAAATTCAGTCTTTGTCTCCTTTAAAAAATAATGTTTACCATGACCTCACCTGTGCATCTAAATTTGAAGTGTAAATCGTGATATGTACGTCAGAACTTCTGATGTAGAAGCCTCCCCCATTGTCAATGAGTCTCGTTTGCGCCTGAACATGTCTGCTTCCGTTGCTGTGTGTGTGTGGGTG
>NC_137195.1:29442870-29561972 GCF_960531495.2 Zeus faber
TGTATTTTGTCTCTTTGCATGTGTTTTCTTAAGTTGCTGTGCGTTGTGTTCTCAGGGCCACCGTAAGAAAGCCATTGAAAACACAAAACTGTATCTGTTTAACAACTGAATCCATAGAGCACCACCCAATCTCATTCTATACATAATACCGAAATGACGGACGCTTGGTGAAATTTAACCCTGTTGATGTTAAAAAGTAGATTTGAAATTCGAGATAGAGTTTTGATGATTCTTGGATTCTTATTTGATGTTGTTTTCCGGCTTCAGTGGATACAGGCGTTGACTGTCATTTTTATTTTTTTGGGCTTCCCGGCAAAGTCTGAAATCCTTCTTCTTTGAGGGTGGGAAACAGACTTTGCAGCTGTTGTGAGTTCAATTTCATGAGGTCTGGACACCATCCCGGAACTCTCTCTCTATCGCTCTCTCTCTATTTTTTCTTCATGTTTAGCGGTTTGAGCGCTGTGAGCTTTCTCTTTCTTTTCCTTGGATGTTTTTTTTTTAATAAAAAGAAAACGAGAGAGAGAGAGAGAGAGAGGGTTTGGGTGAGTGATAACGGGCTTAAGCTAGGACTAATTACTTGTTAGGGCAGGCTGATTTCTTATTTTTTAGAAACAAGTGCAGGTCAAGCGCTTAAACAAGCATTTCCTTTGCGGTGGCGGCAAAAATGATGATCTCAGAATGGCGCACTATGCCACTTTCTCACCCGTCTGGGCCATCTCATCCTCTTTGTCGTACATTTTTTTATTGTCTATAACTGTTTTCACACATGCACTGCAATCCTGAAATTTTCCGGACATTACCTGGAGGAGCTGCATGTGTGAACGCAAATGTCTGAATCAGCTGGACCGAACATTAAATGGACTTTACCCAGCCAGCGCCCTAGTACAAAGTCTGTGTAAACTCTGATTGAGCTGTATGTGTGAACAGCAACTGATTGTCTGGAGAATTCACAGCGAGCGAGATGTCGTGCGTTGATGACGTCTCTATCATGTGACTCAGGATGCTGTTGGACATGGATCCACAACGCTGTAGCTTTCTTTCTCCGGTGGGATCTTCATTCATGGAGTATGACTGCCTCGTACTTCATTCTGCTTTCCTTTATAGTCCTTTCCACTCACTTGTTTATATTGACGATACGTCCAAGTACATCAACGCAAGTATCAACGCAAAAAGTCACAATTACTTATAAGTCAGTAGCATTGTCTGCCATCTTGGGTGTGCTGTAAAACCCTGCAGCGTCATGCGTCATTACGTCACATCCTGCCTCCCGCAAGCTCTACCCATGCTCCTTCCATCACCCTAAACCAAGCAATGTACTTCCAGTAGGTGTAAAGGCATTTGACACGGACAATCTATGGTTATGTACTACATGTGTGAAAGGGCAACTCCGGACAATGTCCAGACCTAATTATCCGGTCTGAAGTTCTTGTGTGGAAGCAGCTTATGTCTATCTATCTAAACTTAGTAGAACTGGGTAGTGTTGTTGCCTAAAGGCTCCAGAAATTAGAGGGTTAAAATCCAGCTCAGGTATGGCCTTATATTTTAGTTACTAATTGCTATTCCAACAGTTATAAGTCACTATTTTAGTTTAACTAGTAAAAATATATTAGCTAATAATACTTATTTATTAAATACTAGTAACTATTCCAATTGTTCCTAGTTACTATTATAATGTTACTAAAAGCAATTTGGACAATTTTGTCATTGAGTCCTATGGGGCTCCGTATTTCAGATATCACATATTTGTCTCCGAATAGTATCTATTCTATTCCATTTGTTACAAGTAACTATTTCAAATTTACCAGTCACTATTAATTGAGTACTAGTATTTATTTATTAGTTACTTATGCATTTACTAGCAAAACAATTACTTTTACTAGTCTCTGCCTTGAAAATGCATCCAGATTCTTCATACATTTTCTTCACTAACTTGAGTGAAGGACGATCAGTTGTCCATATCAATTATCTCACCCACTGGTGTTGGGCTTGTGTGTTTCAGAGGTGAAGGACTATGAGCCTCCTTTTGGCTCAAAGGTACGAGAGCACCCCTGTGTGGAAAGCATGAAGGACAGCGTCCTGAGAGACAGGGGCAGACCCGAAATCCCCAACACCTGGCTCAGCCATCAGGTAAGAGGCATGAACGGGAACAGCATTCAGACACAATACTTTTTTTGGTTTTTTACCCTCGCTTCCTTGTCCATTTGCATAATGAAGAATGTGTATTAATGATAGCATGTATTACTATGTGGCCAATTCCATTAGCGTGCCATTTAGCCCTTGTATGCCCTTGTAAATGTAATATCAGTGGGTCACAAATGACACCCCAATCGTGGCATCACCCATGTAATATATTGTATATTGCAGTGCTGTGTTTTCAACAGAATCGACATAAATTGATACTAGGGATGGGAGAAAAGGCCACCTCCAGTGTTGCTTTGCATTTTAAGCTTTTTCATTTAATTAAAAAAAGTATTTTTTATGGCACTCCCTGCAGCTAATGGCTCAAAATGTCATACATTTTTTGACAATTAAGTGATTTTAGCACCAAAAGTTAAACAATTCAAGCTTTTAAAAACCCAAGCTCTTTAAATGGTACTTGGCAAAAGTTGACATACAGCATGGTGATATGATTAAAATATTGACACTATATATTTATATTTTGGGGACATTTGCACTCAAAATTCAAAAGCTAGGACTCTGATGACCTTGTGCCCCTCTGCGCAGGGTGTGGCGGCCATATGCGGTACCATCGAGGAGTGCTGGGACCACGACCCTGAGGCGCGTCTGACGGCGCATTGCGTGGCCGAGCGCCTGGTGGTGGTGGATGACGAGATGGACAAGCTCTCCAGTCGCAGTTCCTCGGCGGAGAAGATTCCGGAAGAGCTGAAGATACCATCAGCGGAGGAGGAGGAGATGGCAGCGGAGGAAGGGGTGAAAATAACAGAGATCCGGGTGATCCAGCCTCCACACTGCTCAGCGAGTGATGAGAAGTAAAGACTTAGCCCTCTGAGATTTAAAAGACAATGAATTTTATGAGTTTTGAGGAGGAGAAGACGGGCCAGGAGATGAGATCCTGCATCCAAAGACCTTTTGAGCCAGGTGGAGTTGAGCCAAAGTCTGCCCGGCTTTACAAATGGGGGTGTTTAAGGTAAAACAGTCCAAACACTCCAACCACTTTAATAGTGACCCAGATGCCGAATAGCCAAAGAAGACCCAAAAAACAAAGACAAATCACTGTAGCTAAGTTGGAAGATTCCAAAATGCCAGTGAACCGGCAAGGGTGTAGATGGTATTCAGTGAGTACAACAGGTTCCTCATCGGTCGACAACGGCCAATTTTAAATTTTAATGCATCTGATTTGCACTTTACCATGGGATACTTATGCATTGCATAATATATATGTTTTTCTAACATGGGTGAGTCTAGTTAATCAATGGTTTTGTTCATAAGTGCCTCTGTGTGTGATGATGATAAGCCATATTGTGAGCAGTTATTGCCTTTACAGTGATATAAGTTACAGTTTTATAAGATGTCCCACTGTATTTTACTATTTTCCTTACTTCTACACCCAAGTCCATATTCTCCCTCTCAGTTGTACCAGGACCTTACTTTACTGTTTGAAGAACATAGATATTTCTTCTCAAGATCATACTTCTGAGTAAATGGAGCAGCTGGAAAATGTGTTTGAGCATTAGCCTGCATCCTATTTAACTCAGACATATGTTTTCATATGTGGACTTATATGGTGGTAAGGAACATATACAGTCAAATGTTATACAGAACTTTCATATCACTAACACTTATAGTGCTATAACAATGATCTCCCCACCAGCAGGAATTCAAAGGAATGTGTGTGTGTGTGTGTGTGTGTGTGTGTGTGTGTGTGTGTGTGTGTGTGTGTGTGTGTGTGTGTGTGTGTGTGTGTGTGTGTGTGTGTGTGTGTGTGTGTGTGTGTGTGTGTGTGCATCAGGGTATGTGCCGTGTGTGTGTTTTTTTTACCATGCAACAGTTTCAACTTTTTTTGCCAAATAAAAAAGGCACAATGTACAAAAAAGCAATACAGTAACTGTAAATAAGAGTTAAAAAGGGAATATGATCATACTTATATTTGAATGCTATGCAAATAAATATTTTACAAATAAATGTGTTTGGGGTTTCTTGTTTTTATTTTCTGGCTGGATATAAAATGATCAAATCTTACCAAATATAAGTTTTACTTACTGCTTGTGTAATATGTAAATATTGTAAATATTTCAGAATAAAACATATTTGTTTTTCATTGAAGATGTGTTCTGCTTTTCTTACGTTCTTAATTCCTCTGGTGATCAAAGAAAAAGTCGCAGTTTTACTTGTTTTTACTTGACTTTCTTCAAAGTCGATGGCAAAATTATTGGCAGCTAGACCAGTTTCTTGGTTCTATGTGGATGGATGTGGCCCTTCATCCATGCCATAGATTAAACTCATGATTTGTTTTGTGAGTTCACATTTTTTGGTTTATTACTAATGGCAGTCAATCAAAGTGGTTCTAAAATGCAACAATCTAAGCACTCGATCAAAAATAATTCATCCATCATTATTTTCAGAATTATTTGGAAGAAATGAATCCAGGGATATTAGTTAAGCTATCATCCAATGAGGACAGGCCAAGCTCTCTGGCATGCGTGAAAAAGTATGAAGAATAAAAGCTTAATCTTGACTTTTCTTTCAAATTCTTAGTTAGTGTACAAATTCTAATAACCCCAAAGGGTAAAGTGATCTTTGAGTTATGGGGTTGCATTTAACTGAGTTATCTGCATACACTTGGCCGTTAGTGGTCTAGGACTATAATCATGGTAATTATCCATGAATTGATTTGAATTTAGATCAATTAATTTCCGTTAATGGAGATCGTAAGGTAGCGTGTGCATGCAGCAGCATTATAGCTGTCCGTCACATTAGAAGGCCTACTAAGGTGATTTGGTAGAGGTGGAGTGTGTGTCTGTGTGTGATGGGCCCTCAATAAATATGTTACATCTCTGAGAGAAGCTCTTCTTCCATGGACCAGACAAAACTCCTCAGAGTTTGTATTGTGAGTGAAGTGCACAGTCTAGTACAGCCGCAGCAGAATGTTCTTTTTCATGTCTGACTGCAACTGTAAATCTACCAGTTAGCGTGCCTACGGGGACAGGGCCGGGTGAGAAGGGATTGATGTTCTTGTTCTGAAATGGTCTGGGAAGGAGATCCCAGTGTGATTCAAGAGTCCTCTGTGCTGTGGAGCTCTGAGTGGGGGCTGCTCTACGCAAGGCTCCATCCCGAGTCCAGGGTCTGCAACTAATCTATTCCCCTCCTCTGCCTTCCCCCACCCTCCTCCCTCTGGTCTCCTTTTCTCCCTGTTACACTTCCATCCGTCCTCCGCTACTCTTGCTTTTCCCTGCACTTCTCATGTTCTCCTTTCTCCTTGTTCCAGGGAACATAATTCACCTAAAGTTTCCAAATACCTCTGTTTCCATATCAGTAAAATGTCAGGATCATTCATTTCCCTTTACTTTCTTTTGACTTTTTAAAGTGGTGCTAGAAATAATTGTGAACTGATTTTCTGAATTTCTGCATATATTTTGACCAAAAATGTGATGAAATATTCTATTTTCAGGACATAGATGAAGATTTGACATTTGCTCACATTTCACATACATTTATGCAGAAATGTTCACAGAAAGGGTCACAAATTTTCTAGCATCGCCGTCCTCCCAGCTGGACACGGTTGGACACATAATTGTTGATGTGAACATTAAAATATCAATTAGAAAAGTATAAGGAAAACCATGTGAGAGCAATTTGAGAATTACCTATTCATTGGTAGAGTCAAAGGCAGTGGTTAAGTCAAGCAACACTAGAATGGAACATTCACCTTTGTCAGAATCAGAATCAGAATCAGAATCTTTATTGCCAGTTTCTGTGTGTGTGTGTGTGTGTGTGTGTGTGTGTGTGTGTGTGTGTGTGTGTGTGTGTGTGTGTGTGTGTGTGTGTGTGTGTGTGTGTGTGTGTGTGTGTCTGTGTGTGTGTCTGTGTGTGTGTCTGTGTGTGTGTGTGTGTGTGTGTGTGTGTGCTTGTGGCGTAGACATTCTAGTGTAGACCAGAGGTCGAACTGAGCAAATGTAATGATAGGCTTGTGGGGTTTACAGACTGACGATAGTAAAGTAACAAGGAAAAAGCATATCCAGCAACACACACACACACACACACACCACACACACACACACACACACACACACACACACACACACACACACACACACACACACTTCCATCCCTCTCTCACTCATTCATCTTGTGATATTCCTTTCCTTCTTCCTCAATGTTTAGCAATTATTTCTTGAATCTCCACTTGTCCTTCTCATGGCCATCTTTGAGTCACTTGTGTATTCCTGGAATCACGACTGGCCTCAGGACCAAACATCCTGTGTCCAAAATTAATTTGTGGTGCATACTTTTCCATTCTTTTATGGCCTTAACTACCTCACAGTCTTTTGTGTTTTTGTGTGCTCCAGACCCACTAGGGGTCCTCGAGATTTGCCAGGGGGGGATGGTTGGAAACATTTATTTAAAAATAAAGACAAATATTGAAAAACATAGAAAATGACAAAAACAATAAAAACAACAAATAATCGAAAGGAATAATATTTGCCACAATTTCCAGCTTCATGCTCAACACTGTCAATTACTTTGTCCAATTTAATATTAGCTAAACAAATTTTTAGTTTAAATCAACACAACTCACCACCAAGCAGCGTGCTATCATAGTGCTCTCAACATCAACCCTATAGTTACCTTGACTGTTGCTGTTGCTCTGGCTGTGCATTTTTTCCCACACAAAATGGACAAACATATAACTTGTCAAGAACAAGTTATAGTCGACCGAAACACATGTGCGAGTAAAACGTTCAAGGTAGCTCATAATGTAGCAGTTAATGTATTAATACCATTCAGCAGCACAATGTGTGAAGCTGGCTTTTCAGCCATGAAGACAAACTGTATATAAAATATATAGAGTGTGGTTAAGGATGATGTGGGTTGCCTTGTCAAAGATCCCCCCATGTAGTGGCCGTATTATAAGCCAGCAGCGGTGCTCACACTGAGTTACAAATGTCCAGTGAACAGTCAAAATACATTTTATAATAATAGTGGTTATTTTTCTGTATTTATTTTTATTACACATCCGCTTTTGGAACATGTATTTATTTCTTATTTTTGGAGGAACTGCAACTTTTTAAACACTTGCATCCTCTTTGTAGATAAAAGACGAAATGATGAAAATATCTATCATAAAGTATGTATTGGGGCCCTGAAATATTTTGTTGGACACGGGGAGGCCTTGGCAGCAAAAAGGTTGAGATCCACTACTCCAGAGGAGGCCGGTACTTTGCATTGAATGTGCTGGAAAAGTCTGTTTTGTCACATTTTGTCAAGATCCAGGTAATTCCAGAATTCACAGTGATTTATGTATAGGTGAGGCCCATCAATTGATAAAGGAAGGGTTGTTGGTTGTACTGTGCATTATTCTGGATCAATATCTTTATAAAAAATAAAAACTTAGTGGGTCATTCAGCAGTTTTAGAAATATTTGTCTCCTGTCTAAAGAAAATAACATAAATCACACACAATCATGTGAATGATATTACAATTGATGACGTTTTGTTGTCATGTGCCATTTGTTCTGTTGTCAGCTGTATAAAACTATGGAGCCTGGCTGCCCTCTGATGGCCAAATAAATCCTACCATTCTATTTTATGTTATTGTATCTTATTATATACAATAAAGATATTCCATCTTGTATAACAGTTGTTTGGATTATGAATGATATCCATTACTGCAAACGTTATATTCCAGAAAATGTTGCCATGTTGGAGAGTCTTAATAGTTATCGTTAAAGGGGTATTGCTCACGACAGTGCATGTTTTTCGTTGAGTTGTAAAGAGATAGATAGATCAATCGATAGAAAATATCTCTTGTATCACTCCTTGGAGTACTGTGGTTTTAACAGTCAATTGCTGAAGGTGCTTCTCTGCTCTGCCACAGTAGCATGTAGAGGGTGGAAGGGATTGTCCATAATGGGGTGACACCAAGGACTGAACCAGCTTTCTTCACAAGCTTGTTCAGCCTCTGCACCACATAGAACACCTCACGGGCCACCACAGGCAGTTAACAGATGATCAGTAGTATCCTGCACACTCCAAAGGACTTGAGCCTCTGCTGTCCAAGTGGAACCCCAGGTATTTGTAATCCTGAACCAGCCCCACATCCTCTCCCAGGATGGAAACAGGAGACATATGGACATATGCATATGGACATATGACTGTTCTCTAATGCAGTCCTAGTCATATAATGAATTTTTCTTCACAAATGTGATTCAATTGACAGTGCATATAAAAAAGTGTGGCTCAGCACACCATCTACTGAAATCAGCGCAAAGCATGCAGGGAGGACTCTAACAAGATGACCAATGTTGCTGGCATTCTGCGTTGCAAATAAACTCAGTTGGTACCGCCCCCTTCCCTCCCACTCCTGGCTCACTTTTGCCATTTTTCTAAATTGTGCAGTGCCTGAATTTAATGTAGTTGTTTATTATTTGAATGTTAGTTTATCATATTTATTACCTTAATATCATGCCACAATACAATTTTTGCAATTGGTGCTTTGCAATGTGTGGCTCGCATGTATATCCATAGTTTAAAAGCTAAAGGCTGTGTATGAGAATGCTTTATCTAACTATAAAGAAAGGAATCTCTGTTGAACATGCATATACTAATAAATAAATAAAATACATCATTATTTTTATAATTTTTTGTCTGTTTGAACCAATTATCTTTCACAATTTTAGGGTTAAACGTAATCCTTTTGGATCTGCTGACTCTTTTTGATGATTAGTTACAGTTATCTATAACTGTAACTAATCTTTTAGTAGCTACTGCTACTTTTAGCAGTAGTTACCAAACCAACAAGCATCCCAGATGCATCCTGTGAGTCCAGTCCATTAAAATGATTTTCTACTTGTCCAAAAGCACAGATCCCAGATCAGAGCCTTGTTCTCCAGTCACTTTTGACTCTCTTCATTGTGGAGTAGCCTCTCTAACACATGGCTGTGCAAATGGGGAGGACCAGGTTAGGGAAGGCTTCGGAATTTAGTGTGCGCCACTACTCTGAAAAGACAGCAAATAAAAATCCCAAGTGTGCTTTTGCAAGAACAAACCTATTATAGTTCGGGATTTCACTCTCAGAGGTCATATACTGTATTTATGTTTTCAACTGAAACAATTATGTTCATAAAAAAAGACAGGAATGGTATAAATACCAGTGCTTGAAGTGGAAATATATATGGGTGCCAATGTTCCCCTTATTCATGTGGGGAGGTGGGGAGTTGAAGTTGCCATGCGTAATGCGCCATGGGGACGCAAGGGTCTTTTTTTGTTTTTTTTAATTCGGAAACTGAGAAAAATAACTACATCTGAAATAAAATAAAAATAGTTTTGTTTGGAGAAACGATGAACCGCAGCGGAGAAATATGTGGCGGTGTTGCCCTTATTCACATGTTGACATGTTGGGGGTATTTAAGCCGGATCTCGATGCTTGAGCTGGAGGAGCTCACAGCTTGTGCGTTCTAATAATTAAAAGATAAAGTGTTCTCCGATTCAATCAAAAATTATATATTTTAGAAGATGTCTTTTTGATTTGTTGACTTGAGAGGGTAGAACAGAGTACCGGCAGCTTGTGAGAAGTGCTGGTACGCAAGAAAATGTCACAGTATGCCAAAGAGTTAAACGCAGAAGTGCCAGTAGTGCTTACCGCTGAGTACTGGCACACTTCAAGAATTGATAAAGATGCTGACCAAAAGTATTGCTTTTCACAAAATATACACAGTATATATATACACTGAGAGTTCACACTTCAGCCAGCATGATGGATCCACATCTGACACCTGTGTTCCAGTTCCCTGGGCTACGCTGCATGGTGCAGATTTGACATTTGTGGAGCCATCTAATTCTTCAGTGATCTAAGGGTCCAAAAACAGACTTCCTACATGTATAAATAATTATACAGTGAAGCAGCCTTAATAAGCAAATATGCAACAAACCTTTGGAATACTTCCGCATGATCCAAAATTCGCTCCAACACCATCGACTTTAAAGTCCTTGCCCAAAACATTAATGTTCATTGCTATCTTGTCTTAAAATATATAGTTGATTTTAATTGCACTTTAACCTATTTTATACATTATTTATGCTATTTTATTTCTTTGCATTAAAAACATGCAAAGAAATGAATAAAATTCTCTGTTTTTTGGTTGTTTTGTAATATGCCTGTTTTGAATGCTGAAAAATTCATTAGTTGGACGATTGAAAACAATTAATTTTCTATTGAAATTTTTCCATCACTTTCCCAACAGTAAGGGTCTGTTTGCCATTGCTATGCAAGACAGAGTTGATGTGCAGAAGGAGTTCCAACTCACAATCTCTGATACCTTTCTTTAATATTTATTTAAAACAACTTACTGCAACATTTAATCCTTTAATCCTCTTGTGTAATGCCTTTATCGACTACATTCTCTATAGTTGCTGTAAGATATTTATTTAGACAGAAAGTTGCCTTTTGGAAAACCCGACACTGCTTACTTTGGAGTCTGATACTTAATCATAGGCTTTCAGCCAATAATGTTATCAGCAAAGTTTGTGTGTGATAGAATCTCATTTTTCAATGTTTTCCATTTGGAACTTTGAGTCATTATGAAAGTCAGTGCATTTAATATGATGATTGGATGTGAAGAATTACTAGTAAATGTTCAACATTCTTTTTTACGTTAATTGCCTTCAATATGTGAAACATTGGGCCTTAAACTTCAGATTTCTCACTGATTATTCAGTTCTTTGAAGATCAAGCCTGAAGCCCACTGTATTCTTCAATAGATTGTTGAGCTTGAACATTTGGTGCTCTTCACTCTATGTGCCAAAATAGCTCATTTGGGAAAGCGAGACTGAAGGTATCTGGTTTGAGCCCAGATTTCAGCAAATGATCAGCTGACCTCAATGGCTATTAATTCTCAGAGAAAGTGACTGTGTTTTCCATCACTTGTTAGCTATAAATCTGATCCTCAATCTTTGGCTTTCAGCCAATTCTTGGGTAAAGATCGTTTTTGTTTTTTTTGACAAAAAATTGCCTATTTTTCTGAACATAAGTCAGCTGGTCTTGACTTCTGAAGCAAATATTGGCTTCCAAGATGTTTCTGTTTTTAGCCAATGTGGTAGAATTTCAATATTCAACGGGTTTCCTTTAGGAATCTTGAGTAATTACTAACACAGAATGTTGCACTTGAATGTTTGATGGTCAATGCACACTTTGCCAAAATAGCTCAGTTGGGAGAGTGTTAGATATTCTGTCTAATGCGCCATCAACTGAGTCATTTTGGCAGATACTGCCCAGCCCTTAAAATATTTCAGCCCAACATTCTGTGTAAATAGCACTCTCACATCCATAACTTCCAATATTGAAGCATGCAGTGGGCTTCAGGCTTTATCTCCACACAACTGGACAATGACCCATGTTGATAATGAGTCTGCTGTTTCTTGAAGGCCTTTCACATAAGAATTTAATTCCAAAATGTAATAGTAGTGTCATGTTTTCCAAAACACAACTTTCTGTGTAAATAAACATCCACACATTCGGCGATCTTTCACCACAGAAACGTTTTCATAGTTAGAAGAACTTTTGGAGGAACCGTCCCTTTTCTTGTGTCCGCACTGCAGGAACTAGGAACATTTGTAGTTCTTAGAACTACATTTTGAAGGACTTTTTTTGGCTCTAACTCCAGGGCAGAGACTAACTGGCACAAGAGGAACCTTCAGTGACGTAAGTGCATGTGATTGGTCCCTTGCCCCTCCCGTGGTCCCTCACCCCCGGCGCACTGAGGACAGTCCACCTGATCGAGTCGCATTGCTCTGGGTGGGGACCAGCCCACATACACTCAGCCGTAAGAAAATATAACAAAAAAAGTAAAAACCAATAACATTTTTATTTTCTATTCAAGATGTCTTTATTTCATTTTCCAAGGTTAATTGAATCAAACAAAAAATCCCTGTGGAGGTGTGTTCTGGCCCAAGGCCAGGGAATGAGAGAGATGCGGCAGCCGGAGGCAAAACAGCGCCAGTTGGTGTGTATTTATTTAAAGGTTCAAACAAAATGTGGCTCGTGGGCGAAAAGGACAACTCAAAGGCTCACAGGGAAATAGTCCACTAGATCAGGGCTTCGGTGAGCTCCCGCTGTAACGTGTCCGGCGCATTAGGTAGAGCGCTTGTCTTGCCCGGTCCGCCGCATGAAAGTCGGAACTGACTTTTAGATTACGTCCTGTATATCTAATATGAGTGAAGATTCAGAAACTGGATTGCTTATGTCTCGCTTGCTTGCTTGTGATTGCTTATGTATTTCTCAGCATTCAAAACAGGAATAGAACAAAACAAAAATACAGTGCATCTAAAAATATGTAAAGAAATATAACAGCATAAAATATATAAAAAAGGTACAAGTGCAATTTAACTGAGCTATAATTTTTAGGACAAGATAGCAATGAACATAAATGTTTTGGGAAAGGATTTAAAAGTAGATGGTGATGGAGCAAATTTCTGATCATGTGGAAGTTTATTCCAACTGTTTGTTGCATATTCGCCAAAAGCTGCTTCACCATATAACTATTAATAGATGCAGGAAGTCTGTTTTGGGACCCTTAGATCATTGAAGAATTAGATGGCTCCACAGATGTAAAACCTGTACCAAGCAGTGTAGTCCAGGGAACTGAAGGAAAGGTATCAGATGTCTGACCATGTGAAGGTGATCAGGAAGTGAGGCTATTCAAGAATTAGAGAGTAAATGTATGTAATGTTTGAATTTCCACCAGAATCCATCATTGCTCATTTGGGGGAGACTAATAACAAGGGAGCACAGTTTAGAAGTTCACGGTGTTGAATCCTAGCCATCCTGCTGGCTGAAGTGTGAACTCTCAGTATATATATGTATCTATTTTGTGAAAAGCAAAACTTTTAGTCAACATATTTATCAATTCTTGAAGTGGTCTAGTACTCACTCGTATATAGTACAGGAACTTCTGTGTTTTACTCTTTGGCATGCCGTGACTTTTTCTTATGTACGTACATATGTGGTTGTTCAGTTGGTTCGGCTGAGCCTACCAAAGTTTATTGATGTATTTGACTCTCTGATATACAATAAACATTTTCGCATCTGATTTTTTCTTCTACGTTTTTTGAGGCCAGAACAGATAGAAATGTCATACAGAGATCCAGACTTTTCACTGGCCCAGTTCTCGACCTTTTTTGACCATGACGACCCCCCCCCCCCCCCCCCCCCCACCCCAAGTGGATAAAGGGAACACCAGCATACATATATATTTGCACTTCAAGCACTGATATTCATACCATTCCTGTGTCTTTTTATATAAACATAATTGTTTAAGTTGAAAATATACATACTGTATATGACCTCTGAGAGGGAAATCCCAAACTATAATAGGTTTGTTCTTGCAAAAGCACACTTGGGATTTTTATTTGCTGTCTTTTCAGAGTAGTGGCGCACACTAAATTCCGAAGCCTTGTCCCTAACCTGGTCCTCCCCATTTGCACAGCCATGTGTGAGAGAGGCTACTCCACAATGAAGAGAGTCAAAAGTGACTGGAGAACAAGGCTCTGATCTGGGATCTGTGCTTTTGGACAAGTAGAAAATCATTCTAATAGACTGGACTCAGGATGCATCTGGGATGCTTGTTGGTTTGGTAACTACTGCTAAAAGTAGCAGTAGCTACTAAAAGATTAGTTACAGTTATAGATAACTGTAACTAATCATCAAAAAGAGTCAGCAGATCCAAAAGGATTACGTTTAACCCTAAAATTGTGAAAGATAATTAGTTCAAACAGACAAAAAATTATAAAAATAATTATGTATTTTATTTATTTATTAGTATATGCATATTCAACAGAGATTCCTTTCTTTATAGTTAGATAAAGCATTCTCATACACAGCCTTTAGCTTTTAAACTATGGATATACATGCGAGCCACACATTGCAAAGCACCAATTGCGAAAATTGTATTGTGGCATGATATTAAGGTAATAAATATGATAAACTAACATTCAAATAATAAACAACTACATTAAATTCAGGCACTGCACAATTTAGAAAAATGGCAAAAGTGAGCCAGGAGTGGGAGGGAAGGGGGCGGTACCAACTGAGTTTATTTGCAACGCAGAATGCCAGCAACATTGGTCATCTTGTTAGAGTCCTCCCTGCATGCTTTGCGCTGATTTCAGTAGATGGTGTGCTGAGCCACACTTTTTTATATGCACTGTCAATTGAATCACATTTGTGAAGAAAAAATCATTATATGACTAGGACTGCATTAGAGAACAGTCATATGTCCATATGCATATGCCATGCCAATGGGATTTGCTGTTTTTTCAGAGTAGTGGTGTGCACTAAGGTCCCGAAGCCTTGTCCATAACCTAGTCCTCCTCATTTGCACAGCTGTGTGTGATAGATGCTACTCCACAATGAAGAGAGAGTCGATATGACTGGAGAACAAGGCTCTGATGAGGGATCTGTGCTTTTGGACAAGTATAAAATTATTTTAATGGACTGGACTCACAGTGTGCATCTGGGATGCTTGCTGGTTGGGTAAGCTACTGCTTCTATGACACCAGTGAATTATAGTTATTTATAGAAAACTGTAACTAAAAATTACAAGGTGTCAACAGAGCCCAAATGTATAAGTTAAACAATAAAATATTGAAAGATAATAAGTTCAAACAGACAATTCTTTTATTAATAATTATGCATTTTATTTATTTACTAGTATACGTCTGTTAAATTCTTCTTATATTTAAAGTTTAAATAAAAATAAAAATATTTTATTTATTTCCCTTCATGGTTAGTTATTTAAGACCAGTGTTCCATTGCCCGGTTGTGCTCTTGTCATCCTACAGGTCATCCACAGGACAGAGTTTTTGCAACAGTTGCTAACGATTAAAGAAAAAATGAAGAGTTGCATTGCAGGTTGAGAACTTGGCATACAAATACTCTGTGTTGTATGCCCAGCATGCTGACAGCACAGGTGAAAGAAAAAAAAAAAAAAAAGAGTAATGAGGAGAAAACGTAGTACGTGATTTCATGATCAGTGACAACGCTGGGTACACTGGATATGTGGTACGACTCAGCAGGAAAATGTGAGCAAACAAGCAGATAACATGGGGAAATACAGTTCACTTCCCGAGGCGCTAAACAACGCTGATCGATCGTTTCCTTTAAAGCGACCATCCAGGTGAAGATCATTCCTCCATATTCCATGTAATGTGAAGTCACAATATGGGAACGTTTTGATAGAATTCAACCTTTAAATCGTACTACTCTTACACACGGAGCCACTGTTATGAAACGGCGAAGAAGAAAAACCCTTCGCGTCACGCACCTACGTCACTTCCGTAAACAGACGGTTAAAGTGCAGCACGGTGGTGTTTTGGTCTCACTTGTCTGTGAAAACTTTCATCTCCGTGTCGTTATGAATTACGCGAAGGGGTGGCGGAAGCTCTGAATCACATTTCAGACATTAATCTGACCAGTGCGATAGATCCAAGTCAGTGTTAGCATACTGGACTTAATATTCCACAATGATAGTCAGTTGTTCGACGGCGACGCGGAGAACGACAGCACTGCTGAATCTGATATTTCTTCGGACTTGGAGAACATTTCTGTTACGACTGGAGCTAGGGGGGACCCATATGCACGACACAGAGAGACGGGAGGCAGACAAAGAATGTTTATTAGACCACACGGTGGAGATGGCTAGGGGGACCCGGTCAGGTAGGGATGGGGCAGGGCAGGGCATGGATGATGATGGAGGGGTCCAGGATCTGGGTGGAGAGACGGGGAAGCGGGCTGGATGAAGAGGGACGGACAGACAGACTTGGTCGACGAGAGGAGACAAGCAGGTTAGGGGAAGACGAAACAAAGACACATAAACGAGGAACAAGCGCCAGGACTAGGGACTAGGAGCTAGGAACTGGCCAGTAGCTGTACTGTTAGTGCAATTTGCAACAATACCAGTATTGTTGCAAATTGCATTATTCCACAGAGAGAACTGAATGAGTCCAGTAGTTAGAGGAAGACTTTTGGTTCGGGAATGGAATGCTCATCTTAAACGACTAACCATGAAGGGATTTGAACCCTCAATTTTCTCCTCCGAAATCAGACACCTTCCTGTGGAGCAAGGATTAGAATTTGCGTGCATCACAGTGGAAGCACGTCACTATAAGCTCAGTCAACTGGCCGACGGTGCATCAAATGATTTTGCATCTGAAAGTAGGCTTCCATTTAAGCCCACTCAGGAATACCGTAGCAGTTCTTTGAGGGGAATTAGCTCAAATGGAATAGCTCCGCATTTGAATGTGCTAGGCAGCAGGATCAACATATGTATTCCCCAAGCTGGAGTTCTGCTGAGAATGTCCATTTTCTATCGCCTTATAGATTATCTTAACATGACTTTGGAAGGCCCCCCTGCCGGCCTATCCAGACCTGCTGCAACCTTTCATTGTGGACACAGATGCTAGCGACGGGGGTCTTGTAGCAGTACTGTCCCAGGAAGGTGAACAAGGTGAACAGGTCATCGCCTACTTCGAGGGGAATTAGCTCAAATGGAATAGCACCCAATTTGAATGTGCTAGGCAGCAGGATCGGCTTTCGATCCATTTTCTATCGCCTTATAGATTATCTTAACATGACTTTATTTCAGATATATTGCATGCATAGGCAAGGAGGTTGCAGACCTGACATTAGAAGAATTAGAATTTAAAACAAAAGATTAGAATTTGCGTGCATCACAGTGGAAGCATGTCACTGTAAGCTCAGTCAACTGTAGTCATTTTATGGCTGACGGTGCATTAAATGATTTTGTGTCTGAAAGCAGGCTTCCATTTAAGCCCACTCACTCAGAAATACAGGAGCAGTTCTTGGAGGGGAATTAGCTCAAATGGAATAGCTCCCCATTTGAATGTGCTAGGCAGCAGAATTGACATGTGCATTCCCCACAAATCTTGGGTTCTGCCAAGAAAGTCAACTTTATATTGCCTTTTAGATTATTGGAATACAACTTTGGAAGGCCTTCTTTAATCTTGCGCGTATAGGCAAGGATTTGGCAGACCTGATGTTTCACAGAAATTGTGGTGGGTACGACATGCCAGACAGTCAACTCAGAGACTTTGTCATGGAACTTCTGGTTGTGGCAAATTGCATCATTCCACAGAGAGATTTAAATGGGTCCAGTATTTAGAGGCAATGGTAATTTGGTCAGGCAATGGAATGCTCATCTCAAACAATGAACCATGAAGGGATTTGAACAAATAAAGATTGCGCTTGGTTGTGAAATCAAATCTCCTGCCTCCTGCTTGCTCGAAGAAGTCCTCGCTCACTACATTGGTGTAAGAAGTGGGATGCAAGATGGCAACTTTGTGAGAAGAGATTGAAGAATGTGCATGAAATGTAGTGCCCATGAAACGTTCAAGCGCAATATTCTAGATAAGTGGCACACATCCATGACTACCAATATGGAGGAATACACTCAGCTTCAGGGTTGATCTTCAAACAACTTAATATTCACTGAAAAATGTAAAGTTGAAGTCCCACTTTCCAGATTGAAGGCCATTAACGTAAAAAAGGATGTCATGAATTGACTCAGAATTCTTTACCTCCAGAAGCCATGGCTTAAACACTTTGAAAATTGTAAATCTGCCACATTGGCCAAGAAGAGATAGTCTTGAAAGCCGAGATTTGGATTGAGAAGTGAAGCAGACTTGTGTATTGTGATAGCACAATTTGGAATAACAGATATTTAGCTCAGCTATGATTGAACACCACACCTAGTATGTGAAAGTTCTATGACCCAATGACCGCTAAAGGTGATGTCCAACATTCCACAAATTGAAGGCCATTCACAGAAAAAAAGAATGTCATAAATTGACTGAGAATTCTTCAATTCCAGACTTCCTGGCACAAGATTTCTAGATGAGCACTTTGAAAATCGTAATTCTGTCACATTGGCCGAGAACAGCTCATCTTGTGCATTGTGACACTTTGTAATATTAGAACAAAAAAATCATGGAAAACGACACCTGGTATGTGCAGGCCAACATACACAGAATGATCCATGGAACAGGTCTGATGAAACACTTGCCAAAACCGAGAATTGAACGCGGGACCTTTCGATCTTCAGTCTAACGCGCTCCCAAATGAGCTATTTCGGCATGAAATGCAGTGCCCATCAAACGTTAAAGTGCAATATTCTATATGGGTAGCACACATCCATGACTACCAATATGGAAGAATACACTCAGCTTCAGGCTTGATCTTCACACAACTTGATATTCAGTGAAAAATGTCGAGTTGAAGTCCCACCTTCCACAAATTGAAGGCCATTTAGCGAAAAAAGAATATCATGAAGAAACTCGGAATTCGTTACCTCCAGAATCCGTGACTCAAGATTTCAAAATAAGCACTTTGAAAATTGTAATTCTGCCACATTGGCCTCGAGGATATCGTCTTCAGAGCCGAAGGTTGGATTGAGAAGTGAAGAGCAGCAGACTTGTGTAGTTGAAAGTTGATGTCCCACCTTCCACAAAATGAAGGCCATTCACGGAAAAAAGAATGTCATGAATTGACTCGGAATCCTTCACTTGTAGACTTCCTGACACAAGATTTCTAGAAAAGTACTTTGAATATCGTAAATCTGTCACGATCTAGAAGAGATCGTCTTGAAAGACTACATTTGCATTGAGGAGTCAAGACCAGCACACTTGTGTATTGTGATAACACTCTTTGGAATATTAGATTTAGAACTAACAAATGATGGAAAACCACACCTAGTATGTGTAAGCCAACGTAAGTACAATGGTCCACTGATCGGGTCAGCTGAACCACATGCTGAAAGCGGGGCTCTTTAGATCTTAAGTCTAACGCTACCCCACATTGACCGAGAACAGATTCGTCCATCAAGCCTAATTTTAGCTAGCCAAGTGAAGACCAGCAGACTTGTGTATTGTGATAGCACACTTTGGGATATCAGATTTAGAACGAACAAATGATGGAAAACCACACCTAGTATGTGGATGTGCAATGACCCACTGAGCGCTAAAGTTGATGTCCCACCTTCCACAAATTCAAGGCCATCAACCGAAAAAAGAATGTCATGAATTGACTGCCAATTCTTCACTTGTACACTTCCTGACACAAGATTTAGAGAAAAGGACTTTGAAAATCTTAATTCTGTCACATTTGCCTCAAAGAGATCATCATGAAAGACTACAATTGCAGTGAGGAGTCAAGACCAGCACACTTGTGTATTGTCAGAGCACACTTGGGAATATCAGATTTAGAACCAACAAATGATGGAAAACCACACCTAGGATGTGGAAGTGCAATGACCCACTGAGCGCTAACGTTGATGTCCAACCATCCACAAATTCAAGGCAATTAGGCGAAAAAAGAATGTCATAAATCGACTGCCAATTCTTCACTTGTACACTTCCTGACACAAGATTTCGAGAAAAGTGCTTTGAAAATCGTAATTCTGTCACCATCTAGAAGAGATCGTCTTGAAAGACTACATTTGCATTGAGGTGTCAAGACCACCACACTTGTGTATTGTGATGGCTCACTTTGGAGTATCAGATTTAGATCTAACGAACGATGGATAACCACAGCCAGTATGTGTAAGCACAACGGTCCTCTGAACCATTAGCTGAAAGCCGGGATCTTTAGATCATCTGTTTTACATTGACCGAGAACAGATTGGTCTCGCAAGCCTAATATTTGCTTGCTAAGTGGAGCCCAGCAGACTTATGTATTGTAGTAATATGACACTTATGGCAAACAATTGATGTCACACCACATCTATTACATGAAAGCCAACATACAGACAATGACCCACGGAACAGTTCTGTTGAGGTACTTGCCGAAACCCGGGATTGAACCAGGGACCTTTAGATCTTCGGTCTAACGCTCTCCCAACTGAGCTATTTCGGCATGAAATAGCGTTTCCATCAAAGGCTAAAGTGCAATATTCTATATAGGGAGCACACATCCATGACTACCAATTTGAAAGAATACACTCAGCTTCAGGCTTGATCTTCACACAACTTGATATTCAGTGAAAAATGTCAAGTTGAAGTCCCACCTTCCACAAATTGAAGGCCATTCACCCAAAAAAGAATGTCATAAATTGACTGCCAATTCTTCACTTGTACACTTCCTGACCCAAGATTTATAGAAAAGTGCCTTGAAAATCTTAATTCTGTCACATTTGCCTCAAAGAGATCGTCTTGAAAGACTACATTTGCAGTAAGGAGTCAAGGCCAGCACACTTGTGGATTGTGAGAGCACACTTTGGAATATCAGATTTAGAACCAACAAATGATGGAAAACCACACCTTGGATGTGGAAGTGCAATGACCCACTGAGCGCTAAAGTTGATGTGCCACCATCCACAAATTCAAGGCCATTCAGCGAAAAAAGAATGTCATAAATTGACTGCCAATTTTTCACTTGTACACTTCCTGACACAAGATTTAGAGAAAAGTGCTTTGAAAATCATAATTCTGTCACCATCTAGAAGAGTACGTCTTGAAAGACCACATTTGCATTGAGGAGTCAAGACCAGCACACTTATGAATTGTGATGGCTCACTTTGGAGTATCAGATTTAGAACTAACGAATGATGGATTACCACACCTAGTATGTGGAAGTGCAATGACCCACTGAGCGCTAACGTTGATGTCCCACCATCAACAAATTCAAGGCCATTCAGCGATAAAAGAATGTCATAAATTGACTGCCAATTCTTCACTTGTACCCTTCCTGACACAAGATTTCGAGAAAAGTGCTTTGAAAATCGTAATTCTGTCACCATCTAGAAGAGACTGTCTTGAAAGACTACATTTGCATTGAGGTGTCAAGACCAGCACACTTTTGTATTGTGATGGCTCACTTTGGAGTATCAGATTTAGAACTAACGAACGATGGATAACCACAGCTAGTACGTGTAAGCACAACGGTCCACTGAACCATTAGCTGAAAGCCGGGATCTTTAGATCATCTGTTTAACATTGACCGAGAACAGATTGGTCTCGCAAGCCTAATTTTTGCTTGCTAAGTGGAGACCAGCTGACTTATGAATTGTAGTAATATGACACTTTAGAGTATGAGACTTATGGCTAACAATTGATGTAAAATCACACCTATTGCATGTAAGCCAACATACAGACAATGAGCCCCGGAACAGTTCTGTTGAGGCACTTGCCGAAACCCGGGATTGAAGCAGGGACCTTTAGATCTTCGGTCTAACGCTCTCCCAACTGAGCTATTTCGGCATGAAATAGCGTTTCCATCAAAGGCTAAAGTGCAATATTCTATATAGGGAGCACACATCCATGACTACCAATTTGAAAGAATACACTCAGCTTCAGGCTTGATCTTCACACAACTTGATATTCAGTGAAAAATGTCAAGTTGAAGTCCCACCTTCCACAAATTGAAGGCCATTCACCCAAAAAAGAATGTCATAAATTGACTGCCAATTCTTCACTTGTACACTTCCTGACCCAAGATTTATAGAAAAGTGCCTTGAAAATCTTAATTCTGTCACATTTGCCTCAAAGAGATCGTCTTGAAAGACTACATTTGCAGTAAGGAGTCAAGGCCAGCACACTTGTGGATTGTGAGAGCACACTTTGGAATATCAGATTTAGAACCAACAAATGATGGAAAACCACACCTTGGATGTGGAAGTGCAATGACCCACTGAGCGCTAAAGTTGATGTGCCACCATCCACAAATTCAAGGCCATTCAGCGAAAAAAGAATGTCATAAATTGACTGCCAATTTTTCACTTGTACACTTCCTGACACAAGATTTAGAGAAAAGTGCTTTGAAAATCATAATTCTGTCACCATCTAGAAGAGTACGTCTTGAAAGACCACATTTGCATTGAGGAGTCAAGACCAGCACACTTATGAATTGTGATGGCTCACTTTGGAGTATCAGATTTAGAACTAACGAATGATGGATTACCACACCTAGTATGTGGAAGTGCAATGACCCACTGAGCGCTAACGTTGATGTCCCACCATCAACAAATTCAAGGCCATTCAGCGATAAAAGAATGTCATAAATTGACTGCCAATTCTTCACTTGTACCCTTCCTGACACAAGATTTCGAGAAAAGTGCTTTGAAAATCGTAATTCTGTCACCATCTAGAAGAGACTGTCTTGAAAGACTACATTTGCATTGAGGTGTCAAGACCAGCACACTTTTGTATTGTGATGGCTCACTTTGGAGTATCAGATTTAGAACTAACGAACGATGGATAACCACAGCTAGTACGTGTAAGCACAACGGTCCACTGAACCATTAGCTGAAAGCCGGGATCTTTAGATCATCTGTTTAACATTGACCGAGAACAGATTGGTCTCGCAAGCCTAATTTTTGCTTGCTAAGTGGAGACCAGCTGACTTATGAATTGTAGTAATATGACACTTTAGAGTATGAGACTTATGGCTAACAATTGATGTAAAATCACACCTATTGCATGTAAGCCAACATACAGACAATGAGCCCCGGAACAGTTCTGTTGAGGCACTTGCCGAAACCCGGGATTGAAGCAGGGACCTTTAGATCTTCGGTCTAACGCTCTCCCAACTGAGCTATTTCGGCATGAAATGACTTTTCCATCAAAGGCTAAAGTGCAATATTCTATATAGGGAGCACACATCCATGACTACCAATTTGAAAGAATACACTCAGCTTCAGGCTTGATCTTCACACAACTTGATATTCAGTGAAAAATGTCAAGTTGAAGTCCCACCTTCCACAAATTGAAGGCCATTCAGCGAAAAAAGAATGTCATAAATTGACTGCCAATTTTTCACTTGTACACTCCCTGACACAAGATTTAGAGAAAAGTGCTTTGAAAATCTTAATTCTGTCACATTTGCCTCAAAGAGATCATCTTGAAAGACTACATTTGCAGTGAGGAGTCAAGACCAGCACACTTGTGTATTGTGATAGCGGATTTTGGAATATCAGTTTTAGAACCAACAAATGAAGGAAAACTACACCTAGTATGTGGAAATGCAATGACCCACTGAGCGCTAAAGTTGATGTCCCACCATCCACAAATTCAAGGCCATTCACCCAAAAAACAATGTCATAAATTGACTGCCAATTCTTCACTTGTACACTTCCTGACACAAGATTTATAGAAAAGTGCCTTGAAAATCGTAATTCTGTCACCATCTAGAAGAGATCGTCTTGAAAGACTACATTTGCATTGAGGTGTCAAGACCAGCACACTTGTGTATTGTGATGGCTCACTTTGGAGTATCAGATTTAGAACTAACGAACGATGGATATCCAAAGCCAGTATGTGTAAGCACAACGGTCCTCTGAACCATTAGCTGAAAGCCGGGATCTTTAGATCATCTGTTGACCCTTGACCGAGAACAGATTGGTCTCGCAAGCCTAATATTTGCTTGCTAAGTGGAGACCAGCAGACTTATGTATTGTAGTAATATGACACTTTAGAGTATGAGACTTATGGCTAACAATTGATGTAAAATCACACCTATTGCATGTAAGCCAACAAACAGACAATGATCCACGGAACAGTTCTGTTGAGGCACTTGCCGAAACCCGGGATTGAACCAGGGACCTTTAGATTTTCAGTCTAACGCTCTCCCAACTGAGCTATTTCGGCATGAAATGGTGTTTCCATCAAAGGCTAAAGTGCAATATTCTATATAGGGAGCACACATCCATGACTACCAATTTGAAAGAATACACTCAGCTTCAGGCTTGATCTTCACACAACTTGATATTCAGTGAAAAATGTCAAGTTGAAGTCCCACCTTCCACAAATTGAAGGCCATTCACCCAAAAAAAGAATGTCATAAATTGACTGCCAATTCTTCACTTGTACACTTCCTGACACATGATTTATAGAAAAGTACTTTGAAAATCGTAATTCTGTCACATTTGCCTCAAAGAGATCGTCTTGAAAGACTACATTTGCATTGAGGTGTCAAGACCAGCACACTTGTGTATTGTGATGGCTCACTTTGGAGTATCAGATTTAGAATAAACGAACGATGGATAACCACAGCTAGTATGTGTAAGCACAACGGTCCACTGAACAATTAGCTGAAAGCCGGGATCTTTAGATCATCTGTTTAACATTGACCGAGAACAGATTGGTCTCGCAAGCCTAATATTTGCTTGCTCAGTGGAGACCAGCAGACTTATGTATTGTAGTAATATGACACTTTAGAGTATGAGACTTATGGCTAACAATTGATGTAAAATCACACCTATTGCATGTAAGCCAACGAGCCACGGAACAGTTCTGTTGAGGCACTTGCCGAAACCCGGGATTGAACCAGGGACCTTTAGATCTTCAGTCTAACGCTCTCCCAACTGAGCTATTTCGGCATGAAATGGCGTTTCCATCAAAGGCTAAAGTGCAATATTCTATATAGGGAGCACACATCCATGACTACCAATTTGAAAGAATACACTCAGCTTCAGGCTTGATCTTCACACAACTTGATATTCAGTGAAAAATGTCAAGTTGAAGTCCCACCTTCCACAAATTGAAGGCCATTTACCCAAAAAAAGAAAGTTATAAATTGACTGCCAATTCTTCACTTGTACACTTCCTGACACAAGATTTATAGAAAAGTACTTTGAAAATCGTAATTCTGTCACATTTGCCTCAAAGAGATCGTCTTGAAAGACTACATTTGCATTGAGGTGTCAAGACCAGCACACTTGTGTATTGTGATAGCACACTTTGGAATATCAGTTTTAGAACCAACAAATGATGGAAAACCACACCTAATATGTGGCAGTGCAATGACCCACTGAGCGCTAAAGTTGATGTGCCACCATACACAAATTCAAGGTCATTCAGCGAAAAAAGGATGTCATAAATTGACTGCCAATTCTTCACTTGTACACTTCCTGACACAAGATTTATAGAAATGTGTTTTGAAAATCGTAATTCTGTCACCATCTAGACGAGATCGTCTTGAAAGACTACATTTGCATAGAGGTGTCAAGACCAGCACACTTGTGTATTGTGATGGCTCACTTTGGAGTATCAGATTTAGAACTAACGAACGATGGATAACCACAGCTAGTATGTGTAAGCACAACGGTCCACTGAACCATTAGCTGAAAGCCGGGATCTTTAGATCATCTGTTTAACATTGACCGAGAACAGATTGGTCTCGCAAGCCTAATATTTGCTTGCTAAGTGGAGACCAGCAGACTTATGTATTGTAGTAATATGACACTTTAGAGTATGAGACTTATGGCTAACAATTAATGTAAAATCCCACCTATTGCACGTAAGCCAACACACAGACAATGACCCACGGAACGGATCTGTTGAGGGACTTGCCGAAACCCGGGATTGAACCAGGGACCTTTAGATCTTCAGTCTAACGCTCTCCCAACTGAGCTATTTCGGCATGAAATGGCTTTTCCATCAAAGGCCGAAGTGCAATATTCTATATAGGGAGCACACATCCATGACTACCAATTTGAAAGAATACACTCAGCTTCAGGCTTGATCTTCACACAACTTGATATTCAGTGAAAAATGTCAAGTTGAAGTCCCACCTTCCACAAATTGAAGGCCATTCACCCAAAAAAATCACGTCATAAATTGACTGCCAATTCTTCACTTGTACACTTCCTGACAAAAGATTTATAGAAAAGTACTTTGAAAATCGTAATTCTGTCACCATCTAGAAGAGATCGTCTTGAAAGACTACATTTGCATTGAGGTGTCAAGACCAGCACACTTGTGTATTGTGATGGCTCACTTTGGAGTATCAGATTTAGAACAAACGAACGATGGATATGCAAAGCCAGTATGTGTAAGCACAACGGTCCTCTGAACCATTAGCTGAAAGCCGGGATCTTTAGATCATCTGTTTAACATTGACCGATAACAGATTGGTCTCGCAAGCCTAATATTTGCTTGCTAAGTGGAGCCCAGCAGACTTATGTATTGTAGTAATATGACACTTTAGAGTATGAGACTTATGGCTAACAATTGATGTAGAATCACTCCTATTGCACGTAAGCCAACATACAGACAATGACCCCCGGAACTGATCTGTTGAGGTACTTGCCGAAACCCGGGATTGAACCAGGGACCTTTAGATCTTCAGTCTAACGCTCTCCCAACTGAGCTATTTCGGCATGAAATAGCTTTTCCATCAAAGGCTGAAGTGCAATATTCTATATAGGGAGCACACATCCATGACTACCAATTTGAAAGAATACACTCAGCTTCAGGCTTGATCTTCACACAACTTGATATTCAGTGAAAAATGTCAAGTTGAAGTCCCACCTTCCACAAATTGAAGGCCATTCACCCAAAAAAAGAATGTCATAAATTGACTGCCAATTCTTCACTTGTACACTTCCTGACACAAGATTTAGAGAAAAGTGCTTTGAAAATCGTAATTCTGTCAAAATCTAGAAGAGATCGTCTTGAAAGACTACATTTGCATTGAGGAGTCAAGACCAGCACACTTGTGTATTGTGATAGCACACTTTGGAATATCAGTTTTAGAACCAACAAATGATGGAAAACCACACCTAGTATGTGGAAGTGCAATGACCCACTGAGCGCTAAAGTTGATGTGCCACCATACACAAATTCAAGGCCATTCAGCGAAAAAAGAATGTCATAAATTGACTGCCAATTCTTCACTTGTACACTTCCTGACACAAGATTTATAGAAATGTGTTTTGAAAATCGTAATTCTGTCACCATCTAGAAGAGATCGTCTTGAAAGACCACATTTGCATTGAGGTGTCAAGACCAGCACACTTGTGTATTGTGATGGGTCACTTTGGAGTATCAGATTTTGAACTAACGAACGATGGATAACCACAGCTAGTATGTGTAAGCACAACGGTCCACTGAACCATTAGCTGAAAGCCGGGATCTTTAGATCATCCGTTTAACATTGACCGAGAACAGATTGGTCTCGCAAGCCTAATATTTGCTTGCTAAGTGGAGCCCAGCAGACTTATGTATTGTAGTAATATGACACTTATGGCAAACAATTGATGTAACACCACATCTATTTCAAGAAAGCCAAAATACAGACAATGACCCACGGAACAGTTCTGTTGAGGCACTTGCCGAAACCCTGGACTGAACCAAGGACTTTTAGATCTTCAGTCTAACGCTCTCCCAACTGAGCAATTTCGGCATGAAATGGCGTTTCCATCAAAGGCTAAAGTGCAATATTCTATATAGGGAGCACACATCCATGACAACCCATTTGAAAGAATACACTCAGCTTCAGGCTTGATCTTCACACAACTTGATATTCAGTGAAAAATGTCAGGTTTAAGTCCCACCTTCCACAAATTGAAGGCCATTCACCCAAAAAAACAATGTCATAAATTGACTGCCAATTCTTCACTTGTACACTTCCTGACACAAGATTTATGGAAAAGTACTTTGAAAATCTTAATTCTGTCACATTTGCCTCAAAGAGATCGTCTTGAAAGACTACATTCGCATAGAGGTGTTAAGACCAGCACACTTGTGTATTGTGATGGCTCACTTTGGAGTATCAGATTTAGAACTAACGAACGATGGATAACCACAGCTAGTATGTGTAAGCACAACGGTCCACTGAACCATTAGCTGAAAGCCGGGATATTTAGATCATCTGTTTAACATTGACCGAGAACAGATTGGTCTCGCAAGCCTAATATTTGCTTGCTAAGTGGAGACCAGCAGACTTATGTATTGTAGTAATATGACAATTTAGAGTATGAGACTTATGGCTAACAATTAATGTAAAATCCCACCTATTGCACGTAAGCCAACATACAAACCATGACCCACGGAACTGATCTGTTGAGGGACTTGCCGAAACCCGGGATTGAACCAGGGACCTTTAGATCTTCAGTCTAACGCTCTCCCAACTGAGCTATTTCGGCATGAAATGGCTTTCCATCAAAGGCTAAAGTGCAATATTCTATATAGGGAGCACACATCCATGACTACCAATTTGAAAGAATAAACTGAGCTTCAGGCTTGATCTTCACACAACTTGATATTCAGTGAAAAATGTCAAGTTGAAGTCCCACCTTCCACAAATTGAAGGCCATTCACCCAAAAAAAGAATGTCATAAATTGACTGGGAATTCTTCACTTGTACACTCCCTGACACAAGATTTATAGAAAAGTACTTTGAAAATCGTAATTCTGTCACCATCTAGAAGAGATCGTCTTGAAAGACTACATTTGCATTGAGGTGTCAAGACCAGCACACTTGTGTATTGTGATGGCTCACTTTGGAGTATCAGATTTAGAACAAACGAACGATGGATATCCAAAGCCAGTATGTGTAAGCACAACAGTCCTCTGAACCATTAGCTGAAAGCCGGGATCTTTAGATCATCTGTTTAACATTGACTGAGAACAGATTGGTCTCGCAAGCCTAATATTTGCTTGCTAAGTGGAGACCAGCAGACTTATGTATTGTAGTAATATGACACTTTAGAGTATGAGACATATGGCTAACAATTGATGTAGAATCACACCTATTGCACGTAAGCCAACATACAGACAATGACCCACGGAACTGATTTGTTGAGGCACTTGCCGAAACCCGGGATTGTTCCAGGGACCTTCAGATCTTCAGTCTAACGCTCTCCCAACTGAGCTATTTCGGCATGAAATGGCATTTCCATCAAAGGCTAAAGTGCAATATTCTATATAGGGAGCACACATCCATGACTACCAATTTGAAAGAATACACTCAGCTTCAGGCTTGATCTTCACACAACTTGATATTCAGTGAAAAATGTCAAGTTGAAGTCCCACCTTCCACAAATTGAAGGCCATTCACCCAAAAAAAGAATGTCATAAATTGACTGCCAATTCTTCACTTGTACACTTCCTGACACAAGATTTAGAGAAAAGTGCTTTGAAAATCGTAATTCTGTCAAAATCTAGAAGAGATCGTCTTGAAAGACTACATTTGCATTGAGGAGTCAAGACCAGCACACTTGTGTATTGTGATAGCACACTTTGGAATATCAGTTTTAGAACCAACAAATGATGGAAAACCACACCTAGTATGTGGAAGTGCAATGACCCACTGACCGCTAAAGTTGATGTGCCACCATACACAAATTCAAGGCCATTCAGCGAAAATAGAATGTCATAAATTGACTGCCAATTCTTCACTTGTACACTTCCTGACACAAGATTTATAGAAATGTGTTTTGAAAATCGTAATTCTGTCACCATCTAGAAGAGATCGTCTTGAAAGACCACATTTGCATTGAGGTGTCAAGACCAGCACACTTGTGTATTATGATGGGTCACTTTGGAGTATCAGATTTAGAACTAACGAACGATGGATAAGCACAGCTAGTATGTGTAAGCACAACGGTCCACTGAACCATTAGCTGAAAGCCGGGATCTTTAGATCATCCGTTTAACATTGACTGAGAACAGATTGGTCTCGCAAGCCTAATATTTGCTTGCTAAGTGGAGCCCAGCAGACTTATGTATTGTAGTAATATGACACTTATGGCAAACAATTGATGTAACACCACACCTATTGCACGTAAGCCAACATACAGACAATGACCCACGGAACTGATTTGTTGAGGCACTTGCCGAAACCCGGGATTGTTCCAGGGACCTTCAGATCTTCAGTCTAACGCTCTCCCAACTGAGCTATTTCGGCATGAAATGGCATTTCCATCAAAGGCTAAAGTGCAATATTCTATATAGGGAGCACACATCCATGACTACCAATTTGAAAGAATACACTCAGCTTCAGGCTTGATCTTCACACAACTTGATATTCAGTGAAAAATGTCAAGTTGAAGTCCCACCTTCCACAAATTGAAGGCCATTCACCCAAAAAAGAATGTCATAAATTGACTGCCAATTTTTCACTTGTACACTTCCTGACACAAGATTTAGAGAAAAGTGCTTTGAAAATCATAATTCTGTCACCATCTAGAAGAGTACGTCTTGAAAGACCACATTTGCATTGAGGAGTCAAGACCAGCACACTTATGAATTGTGATGGCTCACTTTGGAGTATCAGATTTAGAACTAACGAATGATGGATTACCACACCTAGTATGTGGAAGTGCAATGACCCACTGAGCGCTAACGTTGATGTCCCACCATCAACAAATTCAAGGCCATTCAGCGATAAAAGAATGTCATAAATTGACTGCCAATTCTTCACTTGTACCCTTACTGACACAAGATTTCGAGAAAAGTGCTTTGAAAATCGTAATTCTGTCACCATCTAGAAGAGACTGTCTTGAAAGACTACATTTGCATTGAGGTGTCAAGACCAGCACACTTTTGTATTGTGATGGCTCACTTTGGAGTATCAGATTTAGAACTAACGAACGATGGATAACCACAGCTAGTACGTGTAAGCACAACGGTCCACTGAACCATTAGCTGAAAGCCGGGATCTTTAGATCATCTGTTTAACATTGACCGAGAACAGATTGGTCTCGCAAGCCTAATTTTTGCTTGCTAAGTGGAGACCAGCTGACTTATGAATTGTAGTAATATGACACTTTAGAGTATGAGACTTATGGCTAACAATTGATGTAAAATCACACCTATTGCATGTAAGCCAACATACAGACAATGAGCCCCGGAACAGTTCTGTTGAGGCACTTGCCGAAACCCGGGATTGAAGCAGGGACCTTTAGATCTTCGGTCTAACGCTCTCCCAACTGAGCTATTTCGGCATGAAATGACGTTTCCATCAAAGGCTAAAGTGCAATATTCTATATAGGGAGCACACATCCATGACTACCAATTTGAAAGAATACACTCAGCTTCAGGCTTGATCTTCACACAACTTGATATTCAGTGAAAAATGTCAAGTTGAAGTCCCACCTTCCACAAATTGAAGGCCATTCAGCGAAAAAAGAATGTCATAAATTGACTGCCAATTTTTCACTTGTACACTCCCTGACACAAGATTTAGAGAAAAGTGCTTTGAAAATCTTAATTCTGTCACATTTGCCTCAAAGAGATCGTCTTGAAAGACTACATTTGCAGTGAGGAGTCAAGACCAGCACACTTGTGTATTGTGATAGCGGATTTTGGAATATCAGTTTTAGAACCAACAAATGAAGGAAAACTACACCTAGTATGTGGAAATGCAATGACCCACTGAGCGCTAAAGTTGATGTCCCACCATCCACAAATTCAAGGCCATTCACCCAAAAAACAATGTCATAAATTGACTGCCAATTCTTCACTTGTACACTTCCTGACACAAGATTTATAGAAAAGTGCCTTGAAAATCGTAATTCTGTCACCATCTAGAAGAGATCGTCTTGAAAGACTACATTTGCATTGAGGTGTCAAGACCAGCACACTTGTGTATTGTGATGGCTCACTTTGGAGTATCAGATTTAGAACTAACGAACGATGGATATCCAAAGCCAGTATGTGTAAGCACAACGGTCCTCTGAACCATTAGCTGAAAGCCGGGATCTTTAGATCATCTGTTGACCCTTGACCGAGAACAGATTGGTCTCGCAAGCCTAATATTTGCTTGCTAAGTGGAGACCAGCAGACTTATGTATTGTAGTAATATGACACTTTAGAGTATGAGACTTATGGCTAACAATTGATGTAAAATCACACCTATTGCATGTAAGCCAACAAACAGACAATGATCCACGGAACAGTTCTGTTGAGGCACTTGCCGAAACCCGGGATTGAACCAGGGACCTTTAGATTTTCAGTCTAACGCTCTCCCAACTGAGCTATTTCGGCATGAAATGGTGTTTCCATCAAAGGCTAAAGTGCAATATTCTATATAGGGAGCACACATCCATGACTACCAATTTGAAAGAATACACTCAGCTTCAGGCTTGATCTTCACACAACTTGATATTCAGTGAAAAATGTCAAGTTGAAGTCCCACCTTCCACAAATTGAAGGCCATTCACTCAAAAAAAGAATGTCATAAATTGACTGCCAATTCTTCACTTGTACACTTCCTGACACATGATTTATAGAAAAGTACTTTGAAAATCGTAATTCTGTCACATTTGCCTCAAAGAGATCGTCTTGAAAGACTACATTTGCATTGAGGTGTCAAGACCAGCACACTTGTGTATTGTGATGGCTCACTTTGGAGTATCAGATTTAGAATAAACGAACGATGGATAACCACAGCTAGTATGTGTAAGCACAACGGTCCACTGAACAATTAGCTGAAAGCCGGGATCTTTAGATCATCTGTTTAACATTGACCGAGAACAGATTGGTCTCGCAAGCCTAATATTTGCTTGCTCAGTGGAGACCAGCAGACTTATGTATTGTAGTAATATGACACTTTAGAGTATGAGACTTATGGCTAACAATTGATGTAAAATCACACCTATTGCATGTAAGCCAACGAGCCACGGAACAGTTCTGTTGAGGCACTTGCCGAAACCCGGGATTGAACCAGGGACCTTTAGATCTTCAGTCTAACGCTCTCCCAACTGAGCTATTTCGGCATGAAATGGCGTTTCCATCAAAGGCTAAAGTGCAATATTCTATATAGGGAGCACACATCCATGACTACCAATTTGAAAGAATACACTCAGCTTCAGGCTTGATCTTCACACAACTTGATATTCAGTGAAAAATGTCAAGTTGAAGTCCCACCTTCCACAAATTGAAGGCCATTTACCCAAAAAAAGAAAGTCATAAATTGACTGCCAATTCTTCACTTGTACACTTCCTGACACAAGATTTATAGAAAAGTACTTTGAAAATCGTAATTCTGTCACATTTGCCTCAAAGAGATCGTCTTGAAAGACTACATTTGCATTGAGGTGTCAAGACCAGCACACTTGTGTATTGTGATAGCACACTTTGGAATATCAGTTTTAGAACCAACAAATGATGGAAAACCACACCTAATATGTGGCAGTGCAATGACCCACTGAGCGCTAAAGTTGATGTGCCACCATACACAAATTCAAGGTCATTCAGCGAAAAAAGGATGTCATAAATTGACTGCCAATTCTTCACTTGTACACTTCCTGACACAAGATTTATAGAAATGTGTTTTGAAAATCGTAATTCTGTCACCATCTAGACGAGATCGTCTTGAAAGACTACATTTGCATAGAGGTGTCAAGACCAGCACACTTGTGTATTGTGATGGCTCACTTTGGAGTATCAGATTTAGAACTAACGAACGATGGATAACCACAGCTAGTATGTGTAAGCACAACGGTCCACTGAACCATTAGCTGAAAGCCGGGATCTTTAGATCATCTGTTTAACATTGACCGAGAACAGATTGGTCTCGCAAGCCTAATATTTGCTTGCTAAGTGGAGACCAGCAGACTTATGTATTGTAGTAATATGACACTTTAGAGTATGAGACTTATGGCTAACAATTAATGTAAAATCCCACCTATTGCACGTAAGCTAACACACAGACAATGACCCACGGAACGGATCTGTTGAGGGACTTGCCGAAACCCGGGATTGAACCAGGGACCTTTAGATCTTCAGTCTAACGCTCTCCCAACTGAGCTATTTCGGCATGAAATGGCTTTTCCATCAAAGGCCGAAGTGCAATATTCTATATAGGGAGCACACATCCATGACTACCAATTTGAAAGAATACACTCAGCTTCAGGCTTGATCTTCACACAACTTGATATTCAGTGAAAAATGTCAAGTTGAAGTCCCACCTTCCACAAATTGAAGGCCATTCACCCAAAAAAATCACGTCATAAATTGACTGCCAATTCTTCACTTGTACACTTCCTGACAAAAGATTTATAGAAAAGTACTTTGAAAATCGTAATTCTGTCACCATCTAGAAGAGATCGTCTTGAAAGACTACATTTGCATTGAGGAGTCAAGACCAGCACACTTGTGTATTGTGATAGCACACTTTGGAATATCAGTTTTAGAACCAACAAATGATGGAAAACCACACCTAGTATGTGGAAGTGCAATGACCCACTGAGCGCTAAAGTTGATGTGCCACCATACACAAATTCAAGGCCATTCAGCGAAAAAAGAATGTCATAAATTGACTGCCAATTCTTCACTTGTACACTTCCTGACACAAGATTTATAGAAATGTGTTTTGAAAATCGTAATTCTGTCACCATCTAGAAGAGATCGTCTTGAAAGACCACATTTGCATTGAGGTGTCAAGACCAGCACACTTGTGTATTGTGATGGGTCACTTTGGAGTATCAGATTTAGAACAAACGAATGATGGATATCCAAAGCCAGTATGTGTAAGCACAACGGTCCCCTGAACCATTAGCTGAAATCCGGGATCTTTAGATCATCTGTTTAACATTGACCGAGAACAGATTGGTCTCGCATGCCTAATATTTGCTTGCTAAGTGGAGACCAGCAGACTTATGTATTGTAGTAATATGACACTTTAGAGTATGAGACTTATGGCTAACAATTGATGTAAAATCACACCTATTGCATGTAAGCCAACAAACAGACAATGATCCACGGAACAGTTCTGTTGAGGCACTTGCCGAAACCCGGGATTGAACCAGGGACCTTTAGATCTTCAGTCTAACGCTCTCCCAACTGAGCTATTTCGGCATGAAATGGTTTTTCCATCAAAGGCTAAAGTGCAATATTCTATATAGGGAGCACACATCCATGACTACCAATTTGAAAGAATACACTCAGCTTCAGGCTTGATCTTCACACAACTTGATATTCAGTGAAAAATGTCAAGTTGAAGTCCCACCTTCCACAAATTGAAGGCCATTCACCCAAAAAAAGAATGTCATAAATTGACTGCCAATTCTTCACTTGTACACTTCCTGACACATGATTTATAGAAAAGTACTTTGAAAATCGTAATTCTGTCACATTTGCCTCAAAGAGATCGTCTTGAAAGACTACATTTGCATTGAGGTGTCAAGACCAGCACACTTGTGTATTGTGATGGCTCACTTTGGAGTATCAGATTTAGAACAAACGAACGATGGATAACCACAGCTAGTATGTGTAAGCACAAAGGTCCACTGAACAATTAGCTGAAAGCCGGGATCTTTAGATCATCTGTTTAACATTGACCGAGAACAGATTGGTCTCGCAAGCCTAATATTTGCTTGCTCAGTGGAGACCAGCAGACTTATGTATTGTAGTAATATGACACTTTAGAGTATGAGACTTATGGCTAACAATTGATGTAAAATCACACCTATTGCATGTAAGCCAACGAGCCACGGAACAGTTCTGTTGAGGCACTTGCCGAAACCCGGGATTGAACCAGGAACCTTCAGATCTTCAGTCTAACGCTCTCCCAACTGAGCTATTTCGGCATGAAAAGGCCTTTCCATCAAAGGCTAAAGTGCAATATTCTATATAGGGAGCACACATCCATGACTACCAATTTGAAAGAATACACTCAGCTTCAGGCTTGATCTTCACACAACTTGATATTCAGTGAAAAATGTCAAGTTGAAGTCCCACCTTCCACAAATTGAAGGCCATTCAGCGAAAAAAGAATGTCATAAATTGACTGGGAATTCTTCACTTGTACACTTCCTGACACAAGATTTATAGAAAAGTACTTTGAAAATCGTAATTCTGTCTCATTTGCCTCAAAGAGATCGTCTTGAAAGACTACATTTGCAGTGAGGAGTCAAGACCAGCACACTTGTGTATTGTGAGAGCACACTTTGGAATATCAGATTTAGAACCAACAAATGACGGAAAACCACACCTAGGATGTGGAAGTGCAATGACCCACTGAGCACTAACGTTGATGTCCAACCATCCACAAATTCAAGGCCATTCAGCGATAAAAGAATGTCATAAATTGACTGCCAATTCTTCACTTGTACACTTCCTGACACAAGATTTCGAGAAAAGTGCTTTGAAAATCTTAATTCTGTCACCATCTAGAAGTGTACGTCTTGAAAGACCACATTTGCATTGAGGAGTCAAGACCAGCACACTTATGAATTGTGATTGCTCACTTTGGAGTATCAGATTTAGAACTAACGAATGATGGATTACCACACCTAGTATGTGGAAGTGCAATGAACCACTGAGCGCTAACGTTGATGTCCCACCATCCACAAATTCAAGGCCATTCAGCGAAAAAAGAATGTCATAAATTGACTGCCAATTCTTCACTTGTACACTTCCTGACACAAGATTTATAGAAAAGTGCTTTGAAAATCGTAATTCTGTCACCATCTAGAAGATATCGTCTTGAAAGACTACATTTGCATTGAGGTGTCAAGACCAGCACACTTGTGTATTGTGATGGCTCACTTTGGAGTATCAGATTTAGAACTAACGAACGATGGATATCCAAAGCCAGTATGTGTAAGCACAACGGTCCACTGAACCATTAGCTGAAAGCCGGGATCTTTAGATCATCTGTTTAACATTGACCGAGAACAGATTGGTCTCGCAAGCCTAATATTTGCTTGCTAAGTGGAGACCAGCAGACTTATGTATTGTAGTAATATGACACTTTAGAGTATGAGACTTATGGCTAACAATTAATGTAAAATTGCAGCTATTGCACGTAAGCCAACCTACAGGCAATGACCCACGGAACTGATCTGTTGAGGCACTTGCCGAAACCCGGGATTGAACCAGGGACCTTTAGATCTTCAGTCTAACGCTCTCCCAACTGAGCTATTTCGGCATGAAATAGCTTTTCCATCAAAGGCTGAAGTGCAATATTCTATATAGGGAGCACACATCCATGACTACCAATTTGAAAGAATACACTCAGCTTCAGGCTTGATCTTCACACAACTTGATATTCAGTGAAAAATGTCAAGTTGAAGTCCCACCTTCCACAAATTGAAGGCCATTCACCCAAAAAAAGAAAGTCATAAATTGACTGCCAATTCTTCACTTGTACACTTCCTGACACAAGATTTATAGAAAAGTACTTTGAAAATCGTAATTCTGTCACATTTGCCTCAAAGAGTTCGTCTTGAAAGACTACATTTGCAGTAAGGAGTCAAGACCAGCACACTTGTGGATTGTGAGAGCACATTTTGGAATATCAGATTTAGAATCAACAAATGATGGAAAACCACACCTAGGATGTGGAAGTGCAATGACCCACTGAGCGCTAAAGTTGATGTGCCACCATACACAAATTCAAGGCCATTCAGCGAAAAAAGAATGTCATAAATTGACTGCCAATTTTTCACTTGTACACTTCCTGACACAAGATTTAGAGAAAAGTACTTTGAAAATCTAAATTCTGTCACATTTGCCTCAAAGAGATCGTCTTGAAAGACTACATTTGCATTGAGGTGTCATGACCAGCACACTTGTGTATTGTGATGGCTCACTTTGGAGTATCAGATTTAGAACTAACGAACGATGGATAACCACAGCTAGTATGTGTAAGCACAACGGTCCACTGAACCATCAGCTGAAAGCCGGGATCTTTAGATCATCTGTTTAACATTGACCGAGAACAGATTGGTCTCGCAAGCCTAATATTTGCTTGCTAAGTGGAGCCCAGCAGACTTATGTATTGTAGTAATATGACACTTATGGCAAACAATTGAAGTAACACCACATCTATTTCAAGAAAGCCAAAATACAGACAATGACCCACGGAACAGTTCTGTTGAGGCACTTGCCGAAACCCTGGACTGAACCAAGGACTTTTAGATCTTCAGTCTAACGCTCTCCCAACTGAGCTATTTCGGCATGAAATGGCGTTTCCATCAAAGGCTAAAGTGCAATATTCTATATAGGGAGCACACATCCATGACTACCAATTTGAAAGAATACACTCAGCTTCAGGCTTGATCTTCACACAACTTGATATTCAGTGAAAAATGTCAAGTTGAAGTCCCACCTTCCACAAATTGAAGGCCATTCACCCAAAAAAAGAATGTCATAAATTGACTGCCAATTCTTCACTTGTACACTTCCTGACACAAGATTTAGAGAAAAGTGCTTTGAAAATCGTAATTCTGTCAAAATCTAGAAGAGATCGTCTTGAAAGACTACATTTGCATTGAGGAGTCAAGACCAGCACACTTGTGTATTGTGATAGCACACTTTGGAGTATCAGATTTAGAACCAACAAATGATGGAAAACCACACCTAGTATGCGGAAGTGCAATGACCCACTGAGCGCTAAAGTTGATGTGCCACCATACACAAATTCAAGGCCATTCAGCGAAAAAAGAATGTCATAAATTGACTGCCAATTCTTCACTTGTACACTTCCTGACACAAGATTTATAGAAATGTGTTTTGAAAATCGTAATTCTGTCACCATCTAGAAGAGATCGTCTTGAAAGACCACATTTGCATTGAGGTGTCAAGACCAGCACACTTGTGTATTATGATGGGTCACTTTGGAGTATCAGATTTAGAACTAACGAACGATGGATAAGCACAGCTAGTATGTGTAAGCACAACGGTCCACTGAAACATTAGCTGAAAGCCGGGATCTTTAGATCATCCGTTTAACATTGACCGAGAACAGATTGGTCTCGCAAGCCTAATATTTGCTTGCTAAGTGGAGCCCAGCAGACTTATGTATTGTAGTAATATGACACTTATGGCAAACAATTGATGTAACACCACATCTATTTCAAGAAAGCCAAAATTCAGACAATGACCCACGGAACAGTTCTGTTGAGGCACTTGCCGAAACCCTGGACTGAACCAAGGACTTTTAGATCTTCAGTCTAACGCTCTCCCAACTGAGCAATTTCGGCATGAAATGGCGTTTCCATCAAAGGCTAAAGTGCAATATTCTATATAGCGCGCACACATCCATGACAACCAATTTGAAAGAATACACTCAGCTTCAGGCTTGATCTTCACACAACTTGATATTCAGTGAAAAATGTCAGGTTTAAGTCCCACCTTCCACAAATTGAAGGCCATTCACCCAAAAAAACAATGTCATAAATTGACTGCCAATTCTTCACTTGTACACTTCCTGACACAAGATTTATGGAAAAGTACTTTGAAAATCTTAATTCTGTCACATTTGCCTCAAAGAGATCGTCTTGAAAGACTACATTCGCATAGAGGTGTCAAGACCAGCACACTTGTGTATTGTGATGGCTCACTTTGGAGTATCAGATTTAGAACTAACGAACGATGGATATCCAAAGCCAGTATGTGTAAGCACAACAGTCCTCTGAACCATTAGCTGAAAGCCGGGATCTTTAGATCATCTGTTTAACATTGACTGAGAACAGATTGGTCTCGCAAGCCTAATATTTGCTTGCTAAGTGGAGCCCAGCAGACTTATGTATTGTAGTAATATGACACTTATGGCATACATTTGATGTAACACCACATCTATTTCAAGAAAGCCAAAATACAGACAATGACCCACGGAACAGTTCTGTTGAGGCACTTGCTGAAACCCTGGACTTAACCAAGGACTTTTAGATCTTCAGTCTAACGCTCTCCCAACTGAGCTATTTTGGCATGAAATGCCTTTTCCATCAAAGGCTAAAGTGCAATATTCTATATAGGGAGCACACATCCATGACTACCAATTTGAAAGAATACACTCAGCTTCAGGCTTGATCTTCACACAACTTGATATTCAGTGAAAAATGTCAAGTTGAAGTCCCACCTTCCACAAATTGAAGGCCATTCACCCAAAAAAAGAACGTCATAAATTGACTGGGAATTCTTCACTTGTACACTTCCTGACACAAGATTTATAGAAAAGTACTTTGAAAATCGTAATTCTGTCACCATCTAGAAGAGATCGTCTTGAAAGACTACATTTGCATTGAGGTGTCAAGACCAAGATTCAAGATTTTTTATTTGTCACATACATATACATACTTCCATACATATATGCAGTGAAATGTAATGCAACGCACCCGGTGATAGCACACAAGAAGTCCTAGGAAAAAGTACTAAAATAAAATAAAATAAAAAGTAGAAAATTACTTTCTAATAGACCGACTAACTGACTCCTAAAACGTAATACAGTAAGTGGAATACTTATAGAATAAGATAAAAAATATATAGAATAAAATACAATAAAAAATAAATTGAAATAAAATGGAATAGGTTGAAGGAATATGCCTATGTATATACAGATATGTGCATTTAAAGTGGCATGTGAATTAAAGTGGCATGTGAATGTGAATAGTGTGATGTAGTGTTTGGGATAATACAGCACAGTATACAACAGTACGGCGCAGCAATACGGCATCACGAACAACCCTGAACAGTGATACAGTATGCGGTACAGTATGCTACATACAGTACAGTAGGTAGTGGAGCCTAGTGCATGGCTCAGTTAGGACCCCTGGTGAGGTCAGCGTTGACAGTTCTGATGGCTTGAGGGAAGAAACTCCGTCTCAGTCTCTCTGTTCTCGCTGCGTGACTGCGGAGGCGCTTGCCTGACCGCAGCAGCTGAAACAGTCCGTTGTTGGGGTGATGAGGATCCTTCATGATCCTACGGGCTCTGCTACTACACCTCCTGGTGTATAACTCCTGCAAGGGGGGGAGGGTAGTTCCAGTGGTACGTTCAGCTGAACGCACCACCCTCTGCAGGGCCCGCCTGTCCTGGGCAGTACAGTTCCCAAACCAGGCAGTGATGTTGCCTGTCAGGATGCTCTCCACTGCTCCAGAGTAGAAGGACTTGAGGATCCTCACCGAGACCCGGAATTTCCTCAGCTGCCTGAGGTGGTAGAGACGCTGCCTCGCCTTTCTCACCAGAGTGTCTGTGTGAACAGTCCATGTTAAGTCCTCTGTGATGTGGACTCCCAGATATCTGAAGCTGCTCACCCTATCGACAGAAGTCCCATTAATCCACAACGGCGCGTGCGTCCTCGATTGTGATCCACGCCTTAAGTCCACAATCAGCTCCTTGGTTTTGCTGACGTTCAGGTGGAGGCTGTTGTCCTGGCACCAGAGTGACAGGTCAGCCACCTCCTCGCGGTAGGCCTTCTCATCGCAGTCGGTGATCAGGCCCACGACCACGGTGTCGTCAGCAAACTTGATGATGGTGTTGGAGCTGGACCTGGCCACACAGTCATGTGTGTACAGGGAGTACAGTAGGGGGCTGAGGACGCAGCCCTGGGGGGATCCTGTATTCAGGGTGAGGTAGCTTGACATGTACTTCCCCACCTTGACCACCTGGGGGCGGCCTGTGAGGAAGTCCAGGATCCAGGTGCACAGCGGAGCATTCAATCCTAGCTCCAACAACTTGACAGCCAGTCTGGTGGGGACTATGGTGTTGAAAGCTGAACTATAATCAATGAACAGCATTCTCACATAGGCCCCCTTCTGGCCATCCAGGTGCGTGAGCGTGGTGTGCAGTACCTGAGAGACCGCGTCATGCGTGGATCTGTTCTGCCGGTACGCGAACTGCAACGGGTCCAAGGTGCGGGGGAGGGAGGCGCAGATGTAATCCTTAATCAGCCTCTCGAAACACTTCATGACCACCGAGGTGAGGGCCACCGGACGGTAGTCATTCAGGCAGGTTGGAGAGGCGATCTTCGGGACAGGAACGACGGCAGACCAGCACACTTGTGTATTGTGATGGCTCACTTTGGAGTATCAGATTGAGAACAAACGAACGATGGATATCCAAAGCCAGTATGTGTAAGCACAACGGTCCTCTGAACCATTAGCTGAAAGCCGGGATCTTTCGATCATCTGTTTAACATTGACCGAGAACAGATTGGTCTCGCAAGCCTAATATTTGCTTGCTAAGTGGAGACTAGCAGACTTATGTATTGTAGTAATATGACACTTTAGAGTATGAGACTTATGGCTAACAATTGATGTAGAATCACTCCTATTGCACGTAAGCCAACATACAGACAATGACCCACGGAACTGATCTGTTGAGGTACTTGCCGAAACCCGGGATTGAACCAGGGACCTTCAGATCTTCGGTCTAACGCTCTCCCAACTGAGCTATTTCGGCATGAATTAGCATTTCCATCAAAGGCTAAAGTGCAATATTCTATATAGGGAGCACACATCCATGACTACCAATTTGAAAGAATACACTGAGCTTCAGGCTTGATCTTCACACAACTTGATATTCAGTGAAAAATGTCAAGTTGAAGTCCCACCTTCCACAAATTGAAGGCCATTCACCCAAAAAAAAAGAACGTCATAAATTGACTGCCAATTCTTCACTTGTACACTTCCTGACAAAAGATTTATAGAAAAGTACTTTGAAAATCGTAATTCTGTCACCATCTAGAAGAGATCGTCTTGAAAGACTACATTTGCATTGAGGTGTCAAGACCAGCACACTTGTGTATTGTGATGGCTCACTTTGGAGTATCAGATTTAGAACAAACGATCGATGGATATGCAAAGCCAGTATGTGTAAGCACAACGGTCCTCTGAACCATTAGCTGAAAGCCGGGATCTTTAGATCATCTGTTTAACATTGACCGATAACAGATTGGTCTCGCAAGCCTAATATTTGCTTGCTAAGTGGAGCCCAGCAGACTTATGTATTGTAGTAATATGACACTTATGGCAAACAATTGATGTAACACCACATCTATTTCAAGAAAGCCAAAATACAGACAATGACCCACGGAACAGTTCTGTTGAGGCACTTGCCGAAACCCTGGACTGAACCAAGGACTTTTAGATCTTCAGTCTAACGCTCTCCCAACTGAGCAATTTCGGCATGAAATGGCGTTTCCATCAAAGGCTAAAGTGCAATATTCTATATAGGGAGCACACATCCATGACAACCAATTTGAAAGAATACACTCAGCTTCAGGCTTGATCTTCACACAACTTGATATTCAGTGAAAAATGTCAGGTTTAAGTCCCACCTTCCACAAATTGAAGGCCGTTCACCCAAAAAAACAATGTCATAAATTGACTGCCAATTCTTCACTTGTACACTTCCTGACACAAGATTTATGGAAAAGTACTTTGAAAATCTTAATTCTGTCACATTTGCCTCAAAGAGATCGTCTTGAAAGACTACATTCGCATAGAGGTGTCAAGACCAGCACACTTGTGTATTGTGATGGCTCACTTTGGAGTATCAGATTTAGAACTAACGAACGATGGATAACCACAGCTAGTATGTGTAAGCACAACGGTCCACTGAACCATTAGCTGAAAGCCGGGATATTTAGATCATCTGTTTAACATTGACCGAGAACAGATTGGTCTAGCAAGCCTAATATTTGCTTGCTAAGTGGAGACCAGCAGACTTATGTATTGTAGTAATATGACAATTTAGAGTATGAGACTTATGGCTAACAATTAATGTAAAATCCCACCTATTGCACGTAAGCCAACATACAAACCATGACCCACGGAACTGATCTGTTGAGGGACTTGCCGAAACCCGGGATTGAACCAGGGACCTTTAGATCTTCAGTCTAACGCTCTCCCAACTGAGCTATTTCGGCATGAAAGGGCTTTCCATCAAAGGCTAAAGTGCAATATTCTATATAGGGAGCACACATCCATGACTACCAATTTGAAAGAATACACTCAGCTTCAGGCTTGATCTTCACACAACTTGATATTCAGTGAAAAATGTCAAGTTGAAGTCCCACCTTCCACAAATTGAAGGCCATTCACCCAAAAAAAGAATGTCATAAATTGACTGGGAATTCTTCACTTGTACACTTCCTGACACAAGATTTATAAAAAAGTACTTTGAAAATCGTAATTCTGTCACCATCTAGAAGAGATCGTCTTGAAAGACTACATTTGCATTGAGGTGTCAAGACCAGCACACTTGTGTATTGTGATGGCTCACTTTGGAGTATCAGATTTAGAACAAACGAACGATGGATATCCAAAGCCAGTATGTGTAAGCACAACAGTCCTCTGAACCATTAGCTGAAAGCCGGGATCTTTAGATCATCTGTTTAACATTGACTGAGAACAGATTGGTCTCGCAAGCCTAATATTTGCTTGCTAAGTGGAGACCAGCAGACTTATGTATTGTAGTAATATGACACTTTAGAGTATGAGACTTATGGCTAACAATTGATGTAGAATCACTCCTATTGCACGTAAGCCAACATACAGACAATGACCCACGGAACTGATCTGTTGAGGTACTTGCCGAAACCCGGGATTGTTCCAGGGACCGTCAGATCTTCAGTCTAACGCTCTCCCAACTGAGCTATTTCGGCATGAAATGGCATTTCCATCAAAGGCTAAAGTGCAATATTCTATATAGGGAGCACACATCCATGACTACCAATTTGAAAGAATACACTCAGCTTCAGGCTTGATCTTCACACAACTTGATATTCAGTGAAAAATGTCAAGTTGAAGTCCCACCTTCCACAAATTGAAGGCCATTCACCCAAAAAAACAATGTCATAAATTGACTGGGAATTCTTCACTTGTGGACTTCCTGACACAAGATTTAGAGAAAAGTACTTTGAAAATCGTAATTCTGTCACCATCTAGAAGAGATCGTCTTGAAAGACTACATTTGCATTGAGGAGTCAAGACCAGCACACTTGTGTATTGTGATAGCACACTTTGGAATATCAGTTTTAGAACCAACAAATGATGGAAAACCACACCTAGTATGTGGAAGTGCAATGACCCACTGAGCGCTAAAGTTGATGTGCCACCATACACAAATTCAAGGCCATTCAGCAAAAAAAGGATGTCATAAATTGACTGCCAATTCTTCACTTGTACACTTCCTGACACAAGATTTATAGAAATGTGTTTTGAAAATCGTAATTCTGTCACCATCTAGAAGAGATCGTCTTGAAAGACTACATTTGCATTGAGGTGTCAAGACCAGCACGCTTGTGTATTGTGATGGCTCACTTTGGAGTATCAGATTTAGAACTAACGAACGATGGATAACCACAGCTAGTATGTGTAAGCACAACCGTCCACTGAACCATTAGCTGAAAGCAGGGATCTTTAGATCATCTGTTTAACATTGACCGAGAACAGATTGGTCTCGCAAGCCTAATATTTGCTTGCTAAGTGGAGCCCAGCAGACTTATGTATTGTAGTAATATGACACTTATGGCATACATTTGATGTAACACCACATCTATTTCAAGAAAGCCAAAATACAGACAATGACCCACGGAACAGTTCTGTTGAGGCACTTGCTGAAACCCTGGACTTAACCAAGGACTTTTAGATCTTCAGTCTAACGCTCTCCCAACTGAGCTATTTCGGCATGAAATGGCTTTTCCATCAAAGGCTAAAGTGCAATATTCTATATAGGGAGCACACATCCATGACTACCAATTTGTAAGAATACACTGAGCTTCAGGCTTGATCTTCACACAACTTGATATTCAGTGAAAAATGTCAAGTTGAAGTCCCACCTTCCACAAATTCAAGGCCATTCACCCAAAAAAAGAAAGTCATAAATTGACTGCCAATTCTTCACTTGTACACTTCCTGACACAAGATTTAGAGAAAAGTGCTTTGAAAATGGTAATTCTGTCACCATCTAGAATAGAACGTCTTGAAAGACTACATTTGCATTGAGGTGTCAAGACCAGCACACTTGTGTATTGTGATGGCTCACTTTGGAGTATCAGATTTAGAACTAACGAACGATGGATAACCACAGCTAGTATGTGTAAGCACAACGGTACACTGAACCATTAGCTGAAAGCCGGGATCTTTAGATCATCTGTTTAACATTGACCGAGAACAGATTGGTCTCGCAAGCCTAATATTTGCTGGCTAAGTGGAGACCAGCAGACTTATGTATTGTAGTAATATGACACATTAGAGTCTGAGACTTATGGCTAACAATTGATGTAAAATCACACTTATTGCATGTAAGCCAACATACAGACAACGAGCCACGGAACAGTTCTGTTGAGGCAGTTGCCGAAACCCGCGATCAAACCAGGGACCTTCAGATCTTCAGTCTAACGCTCTCCCAACTGAGCTATTTCGGCATGAAATGGTGTTTCCATCAAAGGCTGAAGTGCAACTCTATATAGGGAGCACACATCCATGACTACCAATTTGAAAGAATACACTCAGCTTCAGGCTTGATCTTCACACAACTTGATATTCAGTGAAAAATGTCAAGTTGAAGTCCCACCTTCCACAAATTGAAGGCCATTCACCCAAAAAAAGAACGTCATAAATTGACTGCCAATTCTTCACTTGTACACTTCCTGACACAAGATTTATAGAAAAATACTTTGAAAATCGTAATACTGTCACATTTGCCTCAAAGAGATCGTCTTGAAAGACTACATTTGCAGTAAGGAGTCAAGACCAGCACACTTGTGGATTGTGAGAGCACATTTTGGAATATCAGATTTAGAATCAACAAATGATGGAAAACCACACCTAGGATGTGGAAGTGCAATGACCCACTGAGCGCTAAAGTTGATGTGCCACCATCCACAAATTCAAGGCCATTCAGCGAAAAAAGAATGTCATAAATTGACTGCCAATTTTTCACTTGTACACTTCCTGATACAAGATTTAGAGAAAAGTACTTTGAAAATCTTAATTCTGTCACATTTGCCTCAAAGAGATCGTCTTGAAAGACTACATTTGCATTGAGGTGTCAAGACCAGCACACTTGTGTATTGTGATGGCTCACTTTGGAGTATCAGATTTAGAACTAACGAACGATGGATAACCACAGCTAGTATGTGTAAGCACAACGGTCCACTGAACCATTAGCTGAAAGCCGGGATCTTTAGATCATCTGTTTAACATTGACCGAGAACAGATTGGTCTCGCAAGCCTAATATTTGCTTGCTAAGTGGAGACCAGCAGACTTATGTATTGTAGTAATATGACACTTTAGAGTATGAGACTTATGGCTAACAATTAATGTAAAATTGCAGCTATTGCACGTAAGCCAACATACAGACAATGACCCACGGAACTGATCTGTTGAGGCACTTGCCGAAACCCGGGATTGAACCAGGGACCTTTAGATCTTCAGTCTAACGCTCTCCCAACTGAGCTATTTCGGCATGAAATAGTGTTTCCATCAAAGGCTAAAGTGCAATATTCTATATAGGGAGCACACATCCATGACTACCAATTTGTAAGAATACACTCAGCTTCAGGCTTGATCTTCACACAACTTGATATTCAGTGAAAAATGTCAAGTTGAAGTCCCACCTTCCACAAATTGAAGGCCATTCAGCGAAAAAAGAATGTCATAAATTGACTCGGAATTCTTCAATTGTACACTTCCTGACACAAGATTTATAGAAAAGTACTTTGAAAATCGTAATTCTGTCACCATCTAGAAGAGATCGTCTTGAAAGACTACATTTGCATTGAGGTGTCAAGACCAGCACACTTGTGTATTGTGATGGCTCACTTTGGAGTATCAGATTTTGAACTAACGAACGATGGATAACCACAGCTAGTACGTGTAAGCACAACGGTCCACTGAACCATTAGCTGAAAGCCGGGATCTTTAGATCATCTGTTTAACATTGACCGAGAACAGATTGGTCTCGCAAGCCTAATTTTTGCTTGCTAAGTGGAGACCAGCAGACTTATGTATTGTAGTAATATGACACTTTAGAGTATGAGACTTATGGCGTACAACTGATGTAGAATCACACCTATTGCACGTAAGCCAACGTACAGACACGACCCACGGAATTGATCTGTTGAAGTACTTGCCGAAACCCGGGATTGAACCAGGGACCTTCAGATCTTCAGTCTAACGCTCTCCCAACTGAGCTATTACGGCATGAAATGGTGTTTCCATCAAAGGCTAAAGTGCAATATTCTATATAGGGAGCACACATCCATGACTACCAATTTGTAAGAATACACTCAGCTTCAGGCTTGATCTTCACACAACTTGATATTCAGTGAAAAATGTCAAGTTGAAGTCCCACCTTCCACAAATTGAAGGCCATTCAGCGAAAAAAGAATGTCATAAATTGACTGGGAATTCTTCACTTGTACACTTCCTGACACAAGATTTATGGAAAAGTACTTTGAAAATGGTAATTCTGTCACCATCTAGAAGAGATCGTCTTGAAAGACTACATTTGCATTGAGGTGTCAAGACCAGCACACTTGTGTATTGTGATGGCTCACTTTGGAGTATCAGATTTAGAACTAACGAACGATGGATAACCACAGCTAGTATGTGTAAGCACAACGGTCCACTGAACCATTAGCTGAAAGCCGGGATCTTTAGATCATCTGTTTAACATTGACCGAGAACAGATTGGTCTCGCAAGCCTAATATTTGCTTGCTAAGTGGAGACCAGCAGACTTATGTATTGTAGTTGAGCTCTAGTGCTGAGGTTGCTGTGTAGTGTATCACTGCTCGTATTGTAATATTGCAACTTGGACTACTGGATTGACTCTGTACATTTCACTGCTATTTGCTGATCTGCCAACAAGCTTGTGTTCCAGACACACCCCCTATTCAGGTAAGTCCTCTCTTATGTGGGCGTGCTCTTAGCCAGGTGCAACCCTAATCACACGAGCAGCTGTATTCTATCACCTATTTATGGTCCTGCCCTTGAAGTGTTAGCTTCAAGCGTTGGCCCATTTGTAGTCGCTCTCGTGTGAAGACGCTCTGTGTAAAGACGCACGTCTACCTCTGCACGTCAAATAGAAGTGCATTACTGACTAAATCGGTTTTATTGTTGTAGTTTGTTGTTGTCCCTTGCTGTTGTTTTTCTTGTTATTATTGCTGGTTCAGTCTTATTTGGCACTTACTTTGTCCTAGCTGGTTTCAGGGTAGTACCGGCATATCTGCTGCTAACTGCTCAGCCATCAGCAAGGGTGTGAGCCAAGCAACTCCCTCTAATCAGTAAACCCTTTGTCTAACTTTCTGGGCGTGTCCTCCTTCCGCTGGACAGGGATAAATACCCTGCACTACAAACTAACTCTGAGTCGAGCTCTAGTGCTGAGGCTGCTGTGTAGTGTATCACTGCTCGTATTGTAATATTGCAACTTGGACTACTGGATTGACTCTGTACATTTCACTGCTATTTGCTGATCTGCCAACAAGCTTGTGTTCCAGACACACCCCCTATTCAGGTAAGTCCTCTCTTATGTGGGCGTGCTCTTAGCCAGGTGCAACCCTAATCACACGAGCAGCTGTATTCTATCACCTATTTATGGTCCTGCCCTTGAAGCGTTAGCTTCAAGCGTTGGCCCATTTGTAGTCGCTCTCGTGTGAAGACGCACGTCTACCTCTGCACGTCAACCGAAGCAAGGACACCGAACAAGGCAAACCTGCCTTCTTTCTCTCACTCCATACAAAATGTGCTACTACCGCATCCCTACAACTTCAAGGTCACCCAGAAAGCGTCGTTATACCATACGCCGATGCAATCCGGGTAACCTCAGGTCCCTGCAGCAAACATCTTCTGCAAAGACCTCCTTCTCTGTTGGCTTGTGGAATTGTCGATCTGCAGTTAACAAGGCAGACTTCATTTCTGGTCATGCCAACCAACTCTCCTTAGAGCTCCTTGCTCTCACTGAGACATGGATTAAACCGGAAGATAGCGCAACCCCGGCTGCACTCTCCACTAACTACTCATTCTCCCACACATCCAGACCATCTGGCTGTGGTGGTGGGACTGGCCTGCTAATTTCCAACACATGGAAATTTAATCCACTGCTGCCTTTAAACAACTTTGCCTCCTTTGAATATCACGCCGTCTTGGTGACTGCTCCGGTGAAAGCCTATGTGGTCGTCATCTACCGTCCACCAGGACAACTAGGTGACTTCCTACATGAGCTTGACACCCTGCTGTCATCAATCCCTGAGCACGAGTGTCCCATGCTCGTCCTCGGAGACATGAACATCCACTTGGACAGTGCGAGCTCGGCTGACTTCCTGTCTTTGGTTCGCTCGTTCGACCTAAGACAGATCCCGACTCCACCGACTCACAAGGCTGGCAAAGAGCTTGATCTCATTCTTGCTCGGAGCTGTACCACCGACAACCTATGGGTTGTCGGTGGTACAGTCGGTGCTCTTCATCGGTGCTCTTCATCTCTCTGACCACTTCTTCATCCACTTCAATGTCCAGCTACCAAAACAACCCCCCACCTCCCCACCCATGGTTACTATCCGCAGCAATCTCCGCAACTTGTCTCCCACCCACTTCTCCTCTGTGCTCTCCTCTTCTCTTCCACCCCACGGCACTTTCTCCTCTCTGCAGGTTAATGATGCCACTGACTCCCTCTGCTCCACCTTGAGCTCATGTCTGGATAGCCTGTGTCCACTATCCACCAGACCTGCTCGTTCAACCCAGTCGCACCCTTGGCTGACTGACACCCTCCGGACAACGCGCACCGACCTCAGAGCAGCCGAGAGGAAATGGCACAAATCCAAAACAACTGAGGATCTTGCTAGCTACCAGACACTGCTGTCCTCCTTCTCCTCCAGCATCACTGCTGCCAAGAAGGCCTTCTTCAACGATAGGATCAACGGTGCCACAGACACACGTAAGTTATTCGCCACCTTCAAGTCTCTGCTTTACCCTCCACCACCTCCCCCAGCTACTAACCTCACTGCCGACTGCCTTGCCTCCTTTTTTACTAACAAAATGGCAGCCATCAGCAGCCAATTCACTAAACAACTTACTCACAACCTGTCTTCTCCAGCCCTAGGCTCATCGTTCCCTGGTTTCACCCCCCTCGCTGAAAGTGAGGTATCTAAACTACTAACATGTAGCCGTCCCACTACCTGTCCGCTAGATCCGATCCCATCCAACCTCCTTCAAGCCATATCACCGACTATCACCCCGGCAATCACACATGTGATTAATTCTTCCCTAACTTCCGGCACTTTCCCTTCCGCTTTCAAAGCGGCTCGGGTCGCACCACTGCTCAAAAAACCCTCACTCGATCCCAATCAAGTAGGAAACTATCGGCCGGTCTCTCTCCTCCCATTCCTTTCCAAAACCTTAGAGAGGGCGGTCTCTAGACAGGTTACAGAGTACCTGTCAAGAAACAACCTTCTTGATACACTTCAATCTGGCTTCAAAAGTGGTCACTCCACCGAAACAGCCCTGTTGTCTGTGACAGAGGCCTTAAAAACTGCTAGAGCTGCTGCCAAATCCTCGGTCCTCATTCTGCTAGACTTATCAGCTGCTTTTGACACTGTCAATCATTGCATACTCCTGTCCATACTCTCAAGCATGGGCATAACGGGCAGTGCACTTTCCTGGTTCGAATCTTACCTTACTGGGCGCTCGTTCAGTGTGACATGGCGAGGCCAGCTGTCTGTGCCTCACAACCTCACCACAGGGGTGCCCCAAGGCTCGGTGCTAGGACCCCTCCTCTTTGCCATATACACCACCTCACTGGGCCCGATCATCCGCTCACATGGCTTTTCATATCACTGCTATGCGGATGATACTCAACTCTATCTGTCCTTCCCGCCAGACGACCCTACTATCTCGACGCGGATCTCGGATTGTCTCGCTGACATATCCACATGGATGAAGGATTATCATCTTCAACTAAATCTGGCGAAAACGGAACTGCTGGTCTTCCCGGCCAAACAAGGTATTTATCACAACATTGATATTAAAATCGACTCTCTATCTCTTGTTCCTACCAAGGCTGCAAGGAATCTTGGTGTCATTATTGATGACCGACTGACATTCTCGGACCATGTTGCCGCAGTCTCCCGGTCCTGCCGCTTCGCACTACTCAACATCCGAAAAGTCAGGCCGTACCTGACCCAATATGCCACTCAACTGCTGGTACAAACCTTGGTGATGTCCCGTCTCGACTACTGCAATGCCCTCTTAACAGGCTTGCCGGCCTGTGCGGTGAAGCCACTTCAGATGATACAGAATGCGGCGGCGCGACTGGTGTTCAACCAGCCAAAGAGGGCACATGTCACTCCGCTGCTCATCGAGCTCCACTGGTTACCTGTAGCCGCCCGCATCAAGTTCAAGTCTCTTATGCTGGCCTACAGAGTGATTGTTGGGAATGCTCCCGCCTACTTAAATGCTCTTGTAAGAGCACATGTTGCCCCCCGGATGCTGCGCTCGTCAAATGAGCGTCGCCTGGCTCTGCCGGCCATACAGCCACGGCAATCCAGGCTATTCTCATTTGTAGTTCCACGTTGGTGGAACGAGCTGCCAAAAATGACCAGAGCGGGGACCTCCCTCTCTGTCTTTAAGAAGCACCTGAAGACCCAGCTCTTCAGTGAGTACCTCCTGTCCTAATCTACAATTACTTTGCACCACCTTGCAGTATTTATTGTAACACCAATGTTGTTGTTACACTAATCTCTGTCGCAATGTAGCTGAATGTTATTCTCCCTTGTAAGTCGCATTGGATAAAAGCGTCTGCCAAATGTAGTAATATGACACTTTAGAGTACGAGACTTATGGCTAACAATTGATGTAGAATCACACCTATTGCACGTAAGCCAACATACAGACAATGACCCACGGAACGGATCTGTTGAGGTACTTGCCGAAACCCGGGATTGAACCAGGGACCTTTAGATCTTCAGTCTAACGCTCTCCCAACTGAGCTATTTCGGCATGAAATGGTGTTTCCATCAAAGGCTAAAGTGCAATATTCTATATAGGGCGCACACATCCATGACAACCAATTTGAAAGAATACACTCAGCTTCAGGCTGGATCTTCACACAACTTGATATTCAGTGAAAAATGTCAAGTTGAAGTCCCACCTTCCACAAATTGAAGGCCATTCACCCAAAAAAAGAATGTCATAAATTGACTGCCAATTCTTCACTTGTACACTTCCTGACACAAGATTTAGAGAAAAGTGCTTTGAAAATGGTAATTCTGTCACCATCTAGAATAGATCGTCTTGAAAGACTACATTTGCATTGAGGTGTCATGACCAGCACACTTGTGTATTGTGATGGCTCACTTTGGAGTATCAGATTTAGAACTAACGAACGATGGATAACCACAGCTAGTATGTGTAAGCACAACGGTCCACTGAACCATTAGCTGAAAGCCGGGATCTTTACATCATCTGTTTAACATTGACCGAGAACAGATTGGTCTCGCAAGCCTAATATTTGCTTGCTAAGTGGAGACCAGCAGACTTATGTATTGTAGTAATATGACACTTTAGAGTATGAGACTTATGGCTAACAATTAATGTAAAATTGCAGCTATTGCACGTAAGCCAACATACAGACAATGACCCCCGGAACTGATCTGTTGAGGCACTTGCCGAAAACCGGGATTGAACAAGGGACCTTTAGATCTTCAGTCTAACGCTCTCCCAACTGAGCTATTTCGGCATGAAATGGTGTTTCCATCAAAGGCTGAAGTGCAATATTCTATATAGGGAGCACACATCCATGACTACCAATTTGAAAGAATACACTCAGCTTCAGGCTCGATCTTCACACAACTTGATATTCAGTGAAAAATGTCAAGTTGAAGTCCCACCTTCCACAAATTGAAGGCCATTCACACAAAAAAAGAAAGTCATAAATTGACTGCCAATTCTTCACTTGTACACTTCCTGACACAAGATTTATAGAAAAGTACTTTGAAAATCGTAATTCTGTCACATTTGCCTCAAAGAGATCGTCTTGAAAGACTACATTTGCAGTAAGGAGTCAAGACCAGCACACTTGTGGATTGTGAGAGCACATTTTGGAATATCAGATTTAGAATCAACAAATGATGGAAAACCACACCTAGGATGTGGAAGTGCAATGACCCACTGAGCGCTAAAGTTGATGTGCCACCATACACAAATTCAAGGCCATTCAGCGAAAAAAGAATGTCATAAATTGACTGCCAATTTTTCACTTGTACACTTCCTGACACAAGATTTAGAGAAAAGTACTTTGAAAATCTTAATTCTGTCACATTTGCCTCAAAGAGATCGTCTTGAAAGACTACATTTGCATTGAGGTGTCAAGACCAGCACACTTGTGTATTGTGATGGCTCACTTTGGAGTATCAGATTTAGAACTAACGAACGATGGATAACCACAGCTAGTATGTGTAAGCACAACGGTCCACTGAACCATTAGCTGAAAGCCGGGATCTTTAGATCATCTGTTTAACATTGACCGAGAACAGATTGGTCTCGCAAGCCTAATATTTGCTTGCTAAGTGGAGCCCAGCAGACTTATGTATTGTAGTAATATGACACTTATGGCAAACAATTGATGTAACACCACATCTATTTCAAGAAAGCCAAAATACAGACAATGACCCACGGAACAGTTCTGTTGAGGCACTTGCCGAAACCCTGGACTGAACCAAGGACTTTTAGATCTTCAGTCTAACGCTCTCCCAACTGAGCTATTTCGGCATGAAATGGCGTTTCCATCAAAGGCTAAAGTGCAATATTCTATATAGGGCGCACACATCCATGACTACCAATTTGAAAGAATACACTCAGCTTCAGGCTTGATCTTCACACAACTTGATATTCAGTGAAAAATGTCAAGTTGAAGTCCCACCTTCCACAAATTGAAGGCCATTCACCCAAAAAAACAATGTCATAAATTGACTGCCAATTCTTCACTTGTACACTTCCTGACACAAGATTTATGGAAAAGTACTTTGAAAATCTTAATTCTGTCACATTTGCCTCAAAGAGATCGTCTTGAAAGACTACATTTGCATTGAGAAGTCAAGACCAGCACACTTGTGTATTGTGAGAGCACACTTTGGATATCAGATTTAGAACTAACAAATGATGGAAAACCACACCTAGTATGTGGATGTGCAATGACCCACTGAGCGCTAAAGTTGATGTCACACCTCTCACAAATTCAAGGCCATTCAGCGAAAATAGAATGTCATAAATTGACTGCCAATTTTTCACTTGTACACTTCCTGACACAAGATTTAGAGAAAAGTACTTTGAAAATCTTAATTCTGTCACATTTGCCAAAGAGATCGTCTTGAAAGACTACATTTGCATTGAGGTGTCAAAACCAGCACACTTGTGTATTGTGATGGCTCACTTTGGAGTATCAGATTTAGAACAAACGAACGATGGATATCCAAAGCCAGTATGTGTAAGCACAACGGTCCTCTGAACCATTAGCTGAAAGCCGGGATCTTTAGATCATCTGTTTAACATTGACCGAGAACAGATTGGTCTCGCAAGCCTAATATTTGCTTGCTAAGTGGAGACCAGCAGACTTATGTATTGTAGTAATATGACACTTTAGAGTACGAGACTTATGGCTAACAATTGATGTAGAATCACACCTATTGCACGTAAGCCAACATACAGACAATGACCCACGGAACGGATCTGTTGAGGTACTTGCCGAAACCCGGGATTGAACCAGGGACCTTTAGATCTTCAGTCTAACGCTCTCCCAACTGAGCTATTTCGGCATGAAATGGTGTTTCCATCAAAGGCTAAAGTGCAATATTCTATATAGGGCGCACACATCCATGACAACCAATTTGAAAGAATACACTCAGCTTCAGGCTGGATCTTCACACAACTTGATATTCAGTGAAAAATGTCAAGTTGAAGTCCCACCTTCCACAAATTGAAGGCCATTCACCCAAAAAAAGAATGTCATAAATTGACTGCCAATTCTTCACTTGTACACTTCCTGACACAAGATTTAGAGAAAAGTGCTTTGAAAATGGTAATTCTGTCACCATCTAGAATAGATCGTCTTGAAAGACTACATTTGCATTGAGGTGTCATGACCAGCACACTTGTGTATTGTGATGGCTCACTTTGGAGTATCAGATTTAGAACTAACGAACGATGGATAACCACAGCTAGTATGTGTAAGCACAACGGTCCACTGAACCATTAGCTGAAAGCCGGGATCTTTAGATCATCTGTTTAACATTGACCGAGAACAGATTGGTCTCGCAAGCCTAATATTTGCTTGCTAAGTGGAGACCAGCAGACTTATGTATTGTAGTAATATGACACTTTAGAGTATGAGACTTATGGCTAACAATTAATGTAAAATTGCAGCTATTGCACGTAAGCCAACATACAGACAATGACCCCCGGAACTGATCTGTTGAGGCACTTGCCGAAAACCGGGATTGAACAAGGGACCTTTAGATCTTCAGTCTAACGCTCTCCCAACTGAGCTATTTCGGCATGAAATGGTGTTTCCATCAAAGGCTGAAGTGCAATATTCTATATAGGGAGCACACATCCATGACTACCAATTTGAAAGAATACACTCAGCTTCAGGCTCGATCTTCACACAACTTGATATTCAGTGAAAAATGTCAAGTTGAAGTCCCACCTTCCACAAATTGAAGGCCATTCACACAAAAAAAGAAAGTCATAAATTGACTGCCAATTCTTCACTTGTACACTTCCTGACACAAGATTTATAGAAAAGTACTTTGAAAATCGTAATTCTGTCACATTTGCCTCAAAGAGATCGTCTTGAAAGACTACATTTGCAGTAAGGAGTCAAGACCAGCACACTTGTGGATTGTGAGAGCACATTTTGGAATATCAGATTTAGAATCAACAAATGATGGAAAACCACACCTAGGATGTGGAAGTGCAATGACCCACTGAGCGCTAAAGTTGATGTGCCACCATACACAAATTCAAGGCCATTCAGCGAAAAAAGAATGTCATAAATTGACTGCCAATTTTTCACTTGTACACTTCCTGACACAAGATTTAGAGAAAAGTACTTTGAAAATCTTAATTCTGTCACATTTGCCTCAAAGAGATCGTCTTGAAAGACTACATTTGCATTGAGGTGTCAAGACCAGCACACTTGTGTATTGTGATGGCTCACTTTGGAGTATCAGATTTAGAACTAACGAACGATGGATAACCACAGCTAGTATGTGTAAGCACAACGGTCCACTGAACCATTAGCTGAAAGCCGGGATCTTTAGATCATCTGTTTAACATTGACCGAGAACAGATTGGTCTCGCAAGCCTAATATTTGCTTGCTAAGTGGAGCCCAGCAGACTTATGTATTGTAGTAATATGACACTTATGGCAAACAATTGATGTAACACCACATCTATTTCAAGAAAGCCAAAATACAGACAATGACCCACGGAACAGTTCTGTTGAGGCACTTGCCGAAACCCTGGACTGAACCAAGGACTTTTAGATCTTCAGTCTAACGCTCTCCCAACTGAGCTATTTCGGCATGAAATGGCGTTTCCATCAAAGGCTAAAGTGCAATATTCTATATAGGGCGCACACATCCATGACGACCAATTTGAAAGAATACACTCAGCTTCAGGCTTGATCTTCACACAACTTGATATTCAGTGAAAAATGTCAAGTTGAAGTCCCACCTTCCACAAATTGAAGGCCATTCACCCAAAAAAACAATGTCATAAATTGACTGCCAATTCTTCACTTGTACACTTCCTGACACAAGATTTATGGAAAAGTACTTTGAAAATCTTAATTCTGTCACATTTGCCTCAAAGAGATCGTCTTGAAAGACTACATTTGCATTGAGAAGTCAAGACCAGCACACTTGTGTATTGTGAGAGCACACTTTGGATATCAGATTTAGAACTAACAAATGATGGAAAACCACACCTAGTATGTGGATGTGCAATGACCCACTGAGCGCTAAAGTTGATGTCACACCTCTCACAAATTCAAGGCCATTCAGCGAAAATAGAATGTCATAAATTGACTGCCAATTTTTCACTTGTACACTTCCTGACACAAGATTTAGAGAAAAGTACTTTGAAAATCTTAATTCTGTCACATTTGCCAAAGAGATCGTCTTGAAAGACTACATTTGCATTGAGGTGTCAAAACCAGCACACTTGTGTATTGTGATGGCTCACTTTGGAGTATCAGATTTAGAACAAACGAACGATGGATATCCAAAGCCAGTATGTGTAAGCACAACGGTCCTCTGAACCATTAGCTGAAAGCCGGGATCTTTAGATCATCTGTTTAACATTGACCGAGAACAGATTGGTCTCGCAAGCCTAATATTTGCTTGCTAAGTGGAGACCAGCAGACTTATGTATTGTAGTAATATGACACATTAGAGTGTGAGACTTATGGCTAACAATTGATGTAAAATCACACCTATTGCATGTAAGCCAACATACAGACAATGAGCCACGGAACAGTTCTGTTGAGGCACTTGCCGAAACCCGGGATTGAACCAGGGACCTTTAGATCTTCAGTCTAACGCTCTCCCAACTGAGCTATTGCGGCATGAAATGGTGTTTCCATCAAAGGCTGAAGTGCAACTCTATATAGGGAGCACACATCCATGACTACCAATTTGAAAGAATACACTCAGCTTCAGGCTTGATCTTCACACAACTTGATATTCAGTGAAAAATGTCAAGTTGAAGTCCCACCTTCCACAAATTGAAGGCCATTCACCCAAAAAAAGAAAGTCATAAATTGACTGCCAATTCTTCACTTGTACACTTCCTGACACAAGATTTATAGAAAAGTACTTTGAAAATCGTAATTCTGTCACATTTGCCTCAAAGAGATCGTCTTGAAAGACTACATTTGCAGTGAGGAGTCAAGACCAGCACACTTGTGGATTGTGAGAGCACATTTTGGAATATCAGATTTAGAACCAACAAATGACGGAAAACAACACCTAGGATGTGGAAGTGCAATGACCCACTGAGCGCTAACGTTGATGTCCAACCATCCACAAATTCTAGGCCATTCAGCGAAAAAAGAATGTCATAAATTGACTTCCAATTCTTCACTTGTACACTTCCTGACACAAGATTTAGAGAAAAGTACTTTGAAAATCTTAATTCTGTCACATTTGCCTCAAAGAGATCTTCTTGAAAGACTACATTTGCATTGAGGTGTCAAGACCAGCACACTTGTGTATTGTGATGGCTCACTTTGGAGTATCAGATTTAGAACAAACGAACGATGGATAACCACAGCTAGTATGTGTAAGCACAAAGGTCCACTGAACAATTAGCTGAAAGCCGGGATCTTTAGATCATCTGTTTAACATTGACCGAGAACAGATTGGTCTCGCAAGCCTATTATTTGCTTGCTCAGTGGAGACCAGCAGACTTATGTATTGTAGTAATATGACACTTTAGAGTATGAGACTTATGGCTAACAATTGATGTAAAATCACACCTATTGCATATAAGCCAACGAGCCACGGAACAGTTCTGTTGAGGCACTTGCCGAAACCCGGGATTGAACCAGGGACCTTTAGATCTTCAGTCTAACGCTCTCCCAACTGAGCTATTTCGGCATGAAATGGTGTTTCCATCAAAGGCTGAAGTGCAATATTCTATATAGGGAGCACACATCCATGACTACCAATTTGAAAGAATACACTCAGCTTCAGGCTTGATCTTCACACAACTTGATATTCAGTGAAAAATGTCAAGTTGAAGTCCCACCTTCCACAAATTGAAGGCCATTTACCCAAAAAAAGAAAGTCATAAATTGACTGCCAATTCTTCACTTGTACACTTCCTGACACAAGATTTATAGAAAAGTACTTTGAAAATCGTAATTCTGTCACATTTGCCTCAAAGAGATCGTCTTGAAAGACTACATTTGCAGTAAGGAGTCAAGACCAGCACACTTGTGGATTGTGAGAGCACATTTTGGAATATCAGATTTAGAACCAACAAATGATGAAAAACCACACCTAGGATGTGGAAGTGCAATGACCCACTGAGCGCTAAAGTTGATGTGCCACCATACACAAATTCAAGGCCATTCAGCGAAAAAAGAATGTCATAAATTGACTGCCAATTTTTCACTTGTACACTTCCTGACACAAGATTTAGAGAAAAGTACTTTGAAAATCTTAATTCTGTCACATTTGCCTCAAAGAGATCGTCTTGAAAGACTACATTTGCAGTAAGGAGTCAAGACCAGCACACTTGTGGATTGTGAGAGCACATTTTGGAATATCAGATTTAGAACCAACAAATGACGGAAAACAACACCTAGGATTTGGAAGTGCAATGACCCACTGAGCGCTAACGTTGATGTCCAACCATCCACAAATTCAAGGCCATTCAGCGAAAAAAGAATGTCATAAATTGACTGCCAATTCTTCACTTGTACACTTCCTGACACAAGATTTAGAGAAAAGTACTTTGAAAATCTTAATTCTGTCACATTTGCCTCAAAGAGATCGTCTTGAAAGACTACATTTGCATTGAGAAGTCAAGACCAGCACACTTGTGTATTGTGAGAGCACACTTTGGATATCAGATTTAGAACTAACAAATGATGGAAAACCACACCTAGTATGTGGATGTGCAATGACCCACTGAGCGCTAAAGTTGATGTCACACCTCTCACAAATTCAAGGCCATTCAGCGAAAATAGAATGTCATAAATTGACTGCCAATTCTTCACTTGTACACTTCCTGACATAAGATTTATAGAAAAGTGCCTTGAAAATCTTAATTCTGTCACATTTGCCTCAAAGAGATCGTCTTGAAAGACTACATTTGCATTGAGGAGTCAAGACCAGCACACTTGTGTATTGTGATAGCACATTTTGGAATATCAGTTTTAGAACCAACAAATGATGGAAAACTACACCTAGTATGTGGAAATGCAATGACCCACTGAGCGCTAAAGTTGATGTCCCACCAACCACAAATTCAAGGCCATTCAGCGAAAAAAGAATGTCATAAATTGACTGCCAATTCTTCACTTGTACACTTCCTGACATAAGATTTAGAGAAAAGTGCCTTGAAAATCGTAATTCTGTCACATTTGCCTCAAAGAGATCGTCTTGAAAGACTACATTTGCATTGAGGAGTCAAGACCAGCACACTTGTGTATTGTGATAGCACATTTTGGAATATCAGTTTTAGAACCAACAAATGATGGAAAACTACACCTAGTATGTGGAAATGCAATGACCCACTGAGCGCTAAAGTTGATGTCCCACCAACCACAAATTCAAGGCCATTCAGCGAAAAAAGAATGTCATAAATTGACTGCCAATTCTTCACTTGTACACTTCCTGACATAAGATTTATAGAAAAGTGCCTTGAAAATCGTAATTCTGTCACATTTGCCTCAAAGAGATCGTCTTGAAAGACTACATTTGCATTGAGAAGTCAAGACCAGCACACTTGTGTATTGTGAGAGCACACTTTGGATATCAGATTTAGAACTAACAAATGATGGAAAACCACACCTAGTATGTGGATGTGCAATGACCCACTGAGCGCTAAAGTTGATGTCACACCTCTCACAAATTCAAGGCCATTCAGCGAAAAAAGAATGTCATAAATTGACTGCCAATTCTTCACTTGTACACTTCCTGACATAAGATTTATAGAAAAGTGCCTTGAAAATCTTAATTCTGTCACATTTGCCTCAAAGAGATCGTCTTGAAATACTACATTTGCATTGAGGAGTCAAGACCAGCACACTTGTGTATTGTGATAGCACATTTTGGAATATCAGTTTTAGAACCAACAAATGATGGAAAACTACACCTAGTATGTGGAAATGCAATGACCCACTGAGCGCTAAAGTTGATGTCCCACCATCCACAAATCCAAGGCCATTCAGCGAAAAAAGAATGTCATAAATTGACTGCCAATTCTTCACTTGTACACTTCCTGACACAAGATTTATAGAAAAGTACTTTGAAAATCGTAATTCTGTCACATTTGCCTCAAAGAGATCGTCTTGAAAGACTACATTTGCATTGAGGTGTCAAGACCAGCACACTTGTGTATTGTGATGGCTCACTTTGGAGTATCAGATTTAGAACAAACGAACAATGGATATCCAAAGCCAGTATGTGTAAGCACAACGGTCCTCTGAACCATTAGCTGAAAGCCGGGATCTTTAGATCATCTGTTTAACATTGACCGAGAACAGATTGGTCTCGCAAGCCAAACATTTGCTTGCCAAGTGGAGACCAGCAGACTTATGTATTGTAGTAATATGACACTTTAGAGTATGAGACTTATGGCTAATGTAGAATCACACCTATTGCACGTAAGCCAACATACAGACAATGACCCACGGAACTGATCTGTTGAGGCACTTGCCGAAACCCGGGATTGAACCAGGGACCTTTAGATCTTCAGTCTAACGCTCTCCCAACTGAGCTATTTCGGCATGAAATGGTGTTTCCATCAAAGGCTGAAGTGCAATATTCTATATAGGGAGCACACATCCATGACTACCAATTTGAAAGAATACACTCAGCTTCAGGCTTGATCTTCACACAACTTGATATTCAGTGAAAAATGTCAAGTTGAAGTCCCACCTTCCACAAATTGAAGGCCATTCACCCAAAAAAAGAAAGTCATAAATTGACTGCCAATTCTTCACTTGTACAATTCCTGACACAAGATTTATAGAAAAGTACTTTGAAAATCGTAATTCTGTCACATTTGCCTCAAGAGATCGTCTTGAAAGACTACATTTGCAGTAAGGAGTCAAGACCAGCACACTTGTGGATTGTGAGAGCACATTTTGGAATATCAGATTTAGAACCAACAAATGACGGAAAACAACACCTAGGATTTGGAAGTGCAATGACCCACTGAGCGCTAACGTTGATGTCCAACCATCCACAAATTCAAGGCCATTCACCGAAAAAAGAATGTCATAAATTGACTGCCAATTTTTCACTTGTACACTTCCTGACACAAGATTTAGAGAAAAGTACTTTGAAAATCTTAATTCTGTCACATTTGCCTCAAAGAGATCGTCTTGAAAGACTACATTTGCATTGAGAAGTCAAGACCAGCACACTTGTGTATTGTGAGAGCACACTTTGGATATCAGATTTAGAACAAACAAATGATGGAAAACCACACCTAGTATGTGGATGTGCAATGACCCACTGAGCGCTAAAGTTGATGTCACACCTCTCACAAATTCAAGGCCATTCAGCGAAAATAGAATGTCATAAATTGACTGCCAATTTTTCACTTGTACACTTCCTGACACAAGATTTAGAGAAAAGTACTTTGAAAATCTTAATTCTGTCACATTTGCCAAAGAGATCGTCTTGAAAGACTACATTTGCATTGAGGTGTCAAAACCAGCACACTTGTGTATTGTGATGGCTCACTTTGGAGTATCAGATTTAGAACAAACGAACGATGGATATCCAAAGCCAGTATGTGTAAGCACAACGGTCCTCTGAACCATTAGCTGAAAGCCGGGATCTTTAGATCATCTGTTTAACATTGACCGAGAACAGATTGGTCTCGCAAGCCTAATATTTGCTTGCTAAGTGGAGACCAGCAGACTTATGTATTGTAGTAATATGACACATTAGAGTGTGAGACTTATGGCTAACAATTGATGTAAAATCACACCTATTGCATGTAAGCCAACATACAGACAATGAGCCACGGAACTGATGAGGCACTTGCCGAAACCCGGGATTGAACCAGGGACCTTTAGATCTTCAGTCTAACGCTCTCCCAACTGAGCTATTTCGGCATGAAATGGTGTTTCCATCAAAGGCTGAAGTGCAATATTCTATATAGGGAGCACACATCCATGACTACCAATTTGAAAGAATACACTCAGCTTCAGGCTTGATCTTCACACAACTTGATATTCAGTGAAAAATGTCAAGTTGAAGTCCCACCTTCCACAAATTGAAGGCCATTTACCCAAAAAAAGAAAGTCATAAATTGACTGCCAATTCTTCACTTGTACACTTCCTGACACAAGATTTATAGAAAAGTACTTTGAAAATCGTAATTCTGTCACATTTGCCTCAAAGAGATCGTCTTGAAAGACTACATTTGCAGTAAGGAGTCAAGACCAGCACACTTGTGGATTGTGAGAGCACATTTTGGAATATCAGATTTAGAACCAACAAATGATGAAAAACCACACCTAGGATGTGGAAGTGCAATGACCCACTGAGCGCTAAAGTTGATGTGCCACCATACACAAATTCAAGGCCATTCAGCGAAAAAAGAATGTCATAAATTGACTGCCAATTTTTCACTTGTACACTTCCTGACACAAGATTTAGAGAAAAGTACTTTGAAAATCTTAATTCTGTCACATTTGCCTCAAAGAGATCGTCTTGAAAGACTACATTTGCAGTAAGGAGTCAAGACCAGCACACTTGTGGATTGTGAGAGCACATTTTGGAATATCAGATTTAGAACCAACAAATGACGGAAAACAACACCTAGGATTTGGAAGTGCAATGACCCACTGAGCGCTAACGTTGATGTCCAACCATCCACAAATTCAAGGCCATTCAGCGAAAAAAGAATGTCATAAATTGACTGCCAATTCTTCACTTGTACACTTCCTGACACAAGATTTAGAGAAAAGTACTTTGAAAATCTTAATTCTGTCACATTTGCCTCAAAGAGATCGTCTTGAAAGACTACATTTGCATTGAGAAGTCAAGACCAGCACACTTGTGTATTGTGAGAGCACACTTTGGATATCAGATTTAGAACTAACAAATGATGGAAAACCACACCTAGTATGTGGATGTGCAATGACCCACTGAGCGCTAAAGTTGATGTCACACCTCTCACAAATTCAAGGCCATTCAGCGAAAATAGAATGTCATAAATTGACTGCCAATTCTTCACTTGTACACTTCCTGACATAAGATTTATAGAAAAGTGCCTTGAAAATCTTAATTCTGTCACATTTGCCTCAAAGAGATCGTCTTGAAAGACTACATTTGCATTGAGGAGTCAAGACCAGCACACTTGTGTATTGTGATAGCACATTTTGGAATATCAGTTTTAGAACCAACAAATGATGGAAAACTACACCTAGTATGTGGAAATGCAATGACCCACTGAGCGCTAAAGTTGATGTCCCACCAACCACAAATTCAAGGCCATTCAGCGAAAAAAGAATGTCATAAATTGACTGCCAATTCTTCACTTGTACACTTCCTGACATAAGATTTAGAGAAAAGTGCCTTGAAAATCGTAATTCTGTCACATTTGCCTCAAAGAGATCGTCTTGAAAGACTACATTTGCATTGAGGAGTCAAGACCAGCACACTTGTGTATTGTGATAGCACATTTTGGAATATCAGTTTTAGAACCAACAAATGATGGAAAACTACACCTAGTATGTGGAAATGCAATGACCCACTGAGCGCTAAAGTTGATGTCCCACCATCCACAAATCCAAGGCCATTCAGCGAAAAAAGAATGTCATAAATTGACTGCCAATTCTTCACTTGTACACTTCCTGACACAAGATTTATAGAAAAGTACTTTGAAAATCGTAATTCTGTCACATTTGCCTCAAAGAGATCGTCTTGAAAGACTACATTTGCATTGAGGTGTCAAGACCAGCACACTTGTGTATTGTGATGGCTCACTTTGGAGTATCAGATTTAGAACAAACGAACAATGGATATCCAAAGCCAGTATGTGTAAGCACAACGGTCCTCTGAACCATTAGCTGAAAGCCGGGATCTTTAGATCATCTGTTTAACATTGACCGAGAACAGATTGGTCTCGCAAGCCAAACATTTGCTTGCCAAGTGGAGACCAGCAGACTTATGTATTGTAGTAATATGACACTTTAGAGTATGAGACTTATGGCTAATGTAGAATCACACCTATTGCACGTAAGCCAACATACAGACAATGACCCACGGAACTGATTTGTTGAGGTACTTGCCGAAACCCGGGATTGAACCAGGGACCTTTAGATCTTCAGTCTAACGCTCTCCCAACTGAGCTATTTCGGCATGAAATGGTGTTTCCATCAAAGGCTGAAGTGCAATATTCTATATAGGGAGCACACATCCATGACTACCAATTTGAAAGAATACACTCAGCTTCAGGCTTGATCTTCACACAACTTGATATTCAGTGAAAAATGTCAAGTTGAAGTCCCACCTTCCACAAATTGAAGGCCATTCACCCAAAAAAAGAAAGTCATAAATTGACTGCCAATTCTTCACTTGTACAATTCCTGACACAAGATTTATAGAAAAGTACTTTGAAAATCGTAATTCTGTCACATTTGCCTCAAGAGATCGTCTTGAAAGACTACATTTGCAGTAAGGAGTCAAGACCAGCACACTTGTGGATTGTGAGAGCACATTTTGGAATATCAGATTTAGAACCAACAAATGACGGAAAACAACACCTAGGATTTGGAAGTGCAATGACCCACTGAGCGCTAACGTTGATGTCCAACCATCCACAAATTCAAGGCCATTCACCGAAAAAAGAATGTCATAAATTGACTGCCAATTTTTCACTTGTACACTTCCTGACACAAGATTTAGAGAAAAGTACTTTGAAAATCTTAATTCTGTCACATTTGCCTCAAAGAGATCGTCTTGAAAGACTACATTTGCATTGAGAAGTCAAGACCAGCACACTTGTGTATTGTGAGAGCACACTTTGGATATCAGATTTAGAACAAACAAATGATGGAAAACCACACCTAGTATGTGGATGTGCAATGACCCACTGAGCGCTAAAGTTGATGTCACACCTCTCACAAATTCAAGGCCATTCAGCGAAAATAGAATGTCATAAATTGACTGCCAATTTTTCACTTGTACACTTCCTGACACAAGATTTAGAGAAAAGTACTTTGAAAATCTTAATTCTGTCACATTTGCCAAAGAGATCGTCTTGAAAGACTACATTTGCATTGAGGTGTCAAAACCAGCACACTTGTGTATTGTGATGGCTCACTTTGGAGTATCAGATTTAGAACAAACGAACGATGGATATCCAAAGCCAGTATGTGTAAGCACAACGGTCCTCTGAACCATTAGCTGAAAGCCGGGATCTTTAGATCATCTGTTTAACATTGACCGAGAACAGATTGGTCTCGCAAGCCTAATATTTGCTTGCTAAGTGGAGACCAGCAGACTTATGTATTGTAGTAATATGACACATTAGAGTGTGAGACTTATGGCTAACAATTGATGTAAAATCACACCTATTGCATGTAAGCCAACATACAGACAATGAGCCACGGAACTGATCTGTTGAGGCACTTGCCGAAACCCGGGATTGAACCAGGGACCTTTAGATCTTCAGTCTAACGCTCTCCCAACTGAGCTATTTCGGCATGAAATGGTGTTTCCATCAAAGGCTGAAGTGCAATATTCTATATAGGGAGCACACATCCATGACTACCAATTTGAAAGAATACACTCAGCTTCAGGCTTGATCTTCACACAACTTGATATTCAGTGAAAAATGTCAAGTTGAAGTCCCACCTTCCACAAATTGAAGGCCATTCACCCAAAAAAAGAAAGTCATAAATTGACTGCCAATTCTTCACTTGTACAATTCCTGACACAAGATTTATAGAAAAGTACTTTGAAAATCGTAATTCTGTCACATTTGCCTCAAAGAGATCGTCTTGAAAGACTACATTTGCAGTAAGGAGTCAAGACCAGCACACTTGTGGATTGTGAGAGCACATTTTGGAATATCAGATTTAGAACCAACAAATGACGGAAAACAACACCTAGGATTTGGAAGTGCAATGACCCACTGAGCGCTAACGTTGATGTCCAACCATCCACAAATTCAAGGCCATTCACCGAAAAAAGAATGTCATAAATTGACTGCCAATTTTTCACTTGTACACTTCCTGACACAAGATTTAGAGAAAAGTACTTTGAAAATCTTAATTCTGTCACATTTGCCTCAAAGAGATCGTCTTGAAAGACTACATTTGCATTGAGAAGTCAAGACCAGCACACTTGTGTATTGTGAGAGCACACTTTGGATATCAGATTTAGAACAAACAAATGATGGAAAACCACACCTAGTATGTGGATGTGCAATGACCCACTGAGCGCTAAAGTTGATGTCACACCTCTCACAAATTCAAGGCCATTCAGCGAAAATAGAATGTCATAAATTGACTGCCAATTTTTCACTTGTACACTTCCTGACACAAGATTTAGAGAAAAGTACTTTGAAAATCTTAATTCTGTCACATTTGCCAAAGAGATCGTCTTGAAAGACTACATTTGCATTGAGGTGTCAAAACCAGCACACTTGTGTATTGTGATGGCTCACTTTGGAGTATCAGATTTAGAACAAACGAACGATGGATATCCAAAGCCAGTATGTGTAAGCACAACGGTCCTCTGAACCATTAGCTGAAAGCCGGGATCTTTAGATCATCTGTTTAACATTGACCGAGAACAGATTGGTCTCGCAAGCCTAATATTTGCTTGCTAAGTGGAGACCAGCAGACTTATGTATTGTAGTAATATGACACATTAGAGTGTGAGACTTATGGCTAACAATTGATGTAAAATCACACCTATTGCATGTAAGCCAACATACAGACAATGAGCCACGGAACTGATCTGTTGAGGCACTTGCCGAAACCCGGGATTGAACCAGGGACCTTTAGATCTTCAGTCTAACGCTCTCCCAACTGAGCTATTTCGGCATGAAATGGTGTTTCCATCAAAGGCTGAAGTGCAATATTCTATATAGGGAGCACACATCCATGACTACCAATTTGAAAGAATACACTCAGCTTCAGGCTTGATCTTCACACAACTTGATATTCAGTGAAAAATGTCAAGTTGAAGTCCCACCTTCCACAAATTGAAGGCCATTCACCCAAAAACAGAAAGTCATAAATTTACTGCCAATTCTTCACTTGTACAATTCCTGACACAAGATTTATAGAAAAGTACTTTGAAAATCGTAATTCTGTCACATTTGCCTCAAAGAGATCGTCTTGAAAGACTACATTTGCAGTAAGGAGTCAAGACCAGCACACTTGTTGATTGTGAGAGCACATTTTGGAATATCAGATTTAGAACCAACAAATGACGGAAAACAACACCTAGGATTTGGAAGTGCAATGACCCACTGAGCGCTAACGTTGATGTCCAACCATCCACAAATTCAAGGCCATTCACCGAAAAAAGAATGTCATAAATTGACTGCCAATTTTTCACTTGTACACTTCCTGACACAAGATTTAGAGAAAAGTACTTTGAAAATCTTAATTCTGTCACATTTGCCTCAAAGAGATCGTCTGGAAAGACTACATTTGCATTGAGAAGTCAAGACCAGCACACTTGTGTATTGTGAGAGCACACTTTGGATATCAGATTTAGAACAAACAAATGATGGAAAACCACACCTAGTATGTGGATGTGCAATGACCCACTGAGCGCTAAAGTTGATGTCACACCTCTCACAAATTCAAGGCCATTCAGCGAAAATAGAATGTCATAAATTGACTGCCAATTTTTCACTTGTACACTTCCTGACACAAGATTTCGAGAAAAGTGCTTTGAAAATCGTAATTCTGTCACCATCTAGAAGAGTATGTCTTGAAAGACTACATTTGCATTGAGGAGTCAAGACCAGCACACTTATGAATTGTGATGGCTCACTTTGGAGTATCAGATTTAGAACTAACGAATGATGGATTACCACACCTAGTATGTGGAAGTGCAATGACCCACTGAACGCTAAAGTTGATGTGCCACCATCCACAAATTCAAGGCCATTCAGCGAAAAAAGAATGTCATAAATTGACTGCCAATTCTTCACTTGTACACTTCCTGACACAAGATTTAGAGAAAAGTACTTTGAAAATCTTAATTCTGTCACATTTGCCTCAAAGAGATCGTCTTGAAAGACTACATTTGCAGTGAGGAGTCAAGACCAGCACACTTGTGTATTGTGAGAGCACACATTGGAATATCAGATTTAGAACCAACAAATGACGGAAAACCACACCTAGGATGTGGAAGTGCAATGACCCACTGAGCGCTAACGTTGATGTCCAACCATCCACAAATTCAAGGCCATTCAGCGAAAAAAGAATGTCATAAATTGACTGCCAATTCTTCACTTGTACACTTCCTGACACAAGATTTATAGAAAAGTGCTTTGAAAATCGTAATTCTGTCACCATCTAGAAGAGATCGTCTTGAAAGACTACATTTGCATTGAGGTGTCAAGACCAGCACACTTGTGTATTGTGATGGCTCACTTTGGAGTATCAGATTTAGAACAAACGAACGATGGATAACCACAGCTAGTATGTGTAAGCACAAAGGTCCACTGAACAATTAGCTGAAAGCCGGGATCTTTAGATCATCTGTTTAACATTGACCGAGAACAGATTGGTCTCGCAAGCCTATTATTTGCTTGCTCAGTGGAGACCAGCAGACTTATGTATTGTAGTAAAATGACACTTTAGAGTATGAGACTTATGGCTAACAATTGATGTAAAATCACACCTATTGCATATAAGCCAACGAGCCACGGAACAGTCCTGTTGAGGCACTTGCCGAAACCCGGGATTGAACCAGGGACCTTTAGATCTTCAGTCTAACGCTCTCCCAACTGAGCTATTTCGGCATGAAATGGTGTTTCCATCAAAGGCTGAAGTGCAATATTCTATATAGGGCGCACACATCCATGACTACCAATTTGTAAGACTACACTCAGCTTCAGGCTTGATCTTCACACAACTTGATATTCAGTGAAAAATGTCAAGTTGAAGTCCCACCTTCCACAAATTGAAGGCCATTCACCCAAAAAAAGAATGTCATAAATTGACTGCCAATTCTTCACTTGTACACTTCCTGACACAAGATTTATAGAAAAGTACTTTGAAAATCGTAATTCTGTCACATTTGCCTCAAAGAGTTCGTCTTGAAAGACTACATTTGCAGTAAGGAGTCAAGACCAGCACACTTGTGTATTGTGAGAGCACACTTTGGAATATCAGATTTAGAACCAACAAATGACGGAAAACCACACCTAGGATGTGGAAGTGCAATGACCCACTGAGCGCTAACGTTGATGTCCAACCATCCACAAATTCAAGGCCATTCAGCGATAAAAGAATGTCATAAATTGACTGCCAATTCTTCACTTGTACACTTCCTGACACAAGATTTCGAGAAAAGTGCTTTGAAAATCTTAATTCTGTCACCATCTAGAAGTGTACGTCTTGAAAGACCACATTTGCATTGAGGAGTCAAGACCAGCACACTTATGAATTGTGATTGCTCACTTTGGAGTATCAGATTTAGAACTAACGAATGATGGATTACCACACCTAGTATGTGGAAGTGCAATGAACCACTGAGCGCTAACGTTGATGTCCCACCATCCACAAATTCAAGGCCATTCAGCGAAAAAAGAATGTCATAAATTGACTGCCAATTCTTCACTTGTACACTTCCTGACACAAGATTTATAGAAAAGTGCTTTGAAAATCGTAATTCTGTCACCATCTAGAAGAGATCGTCTTGAAAGACTACATTTGCATTGAGGTGTCAAGACCAGCACACTTGTGTATTGTGATGGCTCACTTTGGAGTATCAGATTTAGAACTAACGAACGATGGATATCCAAAGCCAGTATGTGTAAGCACAACGGTCCTCTGAACCATTAGCTGAAAGCCGGGATCTTTAGATCATCTGTTTAACATTGACCGAGAACAGATTGGTCTCGCATGCCTAATATTTGCTTGCTCAGCGGAGCCCAGCAGACTTATGTATTGTAGTAATATGACACTTATGGCAATCAATTGATGTAACACCACATCTATTTCAAGAAAGCCAAAATACAGACAATGACCCACGGAACAGTTCTGTTGAGGCACTTGCCGAAACCCTGGACTGAACCAAGGACTTTTAGATCTTCAGTCTAACGTTCTCCCAACTGAGCTATTTCGGCATGAAATGGCGTTTCCATCAAAGGCTAAAGTGCAATATTCTATATAGGGCGCACACATCCATGACAACCAATTTGAAAGAATACACTCAGCTTCAGGCTTGATCTTCACACAACTTGATATTCAGTGAAAAATGTCAAGTTGAAGTCCCACCTTCCACAAATTGAAGGCCATTCACCCAAAAAAAGAATGTCATAAATTGACAGCCAATCCTTCACTTGTACACTTCCTGACACAAGAATTATAGAAAAGTACTTTGAAAATCTTAATCCTGTCACATTTGCCTCAAAGAGATCGTCTTGAAAGACTACATTTGCATAGAGGTGTCAAGACCAGCACACTTGTGTATTGTTATGGCTCACTTTGGAGTATCAGATTTAGAACTAACGAACGATGGATAACCACAGCTAGTATGTGTAAGCACAACGGTCCACTGAACCATTAGCTGAAAGCCGGGATCTTTAGATCATCTGTTTAACATTGACCGAGAACAGATTGGTCTCGCAAGCCTAATATTTGCTTGCTAAGTGGAGACCAGCAGACTTATGTATTGTAGTAATATGACACTTTAGAGTATGAGACTTATGGCTAACAATTAATGTAAAATCCCACCTATTGCACGTAAGCTAACACACAGACAATGACCCACGGAACTGATCTGTTGAGGGACTTGCCGAAACCCGGGATTGAACCAGGGACCTTTAGATCTTCAGTCTAACGCTCTCCCAACTGAGCTATTACGGCATGAAATGGTGTTTCCATCAAAGGCGAAAGTGCAATATTCTATATAGGGCGCACACATCCATGACTACCAATTTGTAAGAATACACTCAGCTTCAGGCTTGATCTTCACACAACTTGATATTCAGTGAAAAATGTCAAGTTGAAGTCCCACCTTCCACAAATTGAAGGCCATTCAGCGAAAAAAGAATGTCATAAATTGACTGGGAATTCTTCACTTGTACACTTCCTGACACAAGATTTATAGAAAAGTACTTTGAAAATCGTAATTCTGTCACCATCTAGAAGAGATCATCTTGAAAGACTACATTTGCATTGAGGTGTCAAGACCAGCACACTTGTGTATTGTGATGGCTCACTTTGGAGTATCAGATTTAGAACTAACGAACGATGGATATCCAAAGCCAGTATGTGTAAGCACAACGGTCCACTGAACCATTAGCTGAAAGCCGGGATCTTTAGATCATCTGTTTAACATTGACCGAGAACAGATTGGTCTCGCAAGCCTAATATTTGCTTGCTAAGTGGAGACCAGCAGACTTATGTATTGTAGTAATATGACACTTTAGAGTATGAGACTTATGGCTAACAATTAATGTAAAATTGCAGCTATTGCACGTAAGCCAACATACAGACAATGACCCACGGAACTGATCTGTTGAGGCACTTGCCGAAACCCGGGATTGAACCAGGGACCTTTAGATCTTCAGTCTAACGCTCTCCCAACTGAGCTATTTCGGCATGAAATAGCGTTTCCATCAAAGGCTGAAGTGCAATATTCTATATAGGGAGCACACATCCATGACTACCAATTTGAAAGAATACACTGAGCTTCAGGCTTGATCTTCACACAACTTGATATTCAGTGAAAAATGTCAAGTTGAAGTCCCACCTTCCACAAATTGAAGGCCATTCACCCAAAAAAAGAAAGTAATAGATTGACTGCCAATTCTTCACTTGTACACTTCCTGACACAAGATTTATAGAAAAGTAATTTGAAAATCGTAATTCTGTCACATTTGCCTCAAAGAGTTCGTCTTGAAAGACTACATTTGCAGTAAGGAGTCAAGACCAGCACACTTGTGGATTGTGAGAGCACATTTCGGAATATCAGATTTAGAATCAACAAATGATGGAAAACCACACCTAGGATGTGGAAGTGCAATGACCCACTGAGCGCTAAAGTTGATGTGCCACCATACACAAATTCAAGGCCATTCACCCAAAAAAAGAAAGTCATAAATTGACTGCCAATTCTTCACTTGTACACTTCCTGACAAAAGATTTATAGAAAAGTACTTTGAAAATCGTAATTCTGTCACCATCTAGAAGAGATCGTCTTGAAAGACTACATTTGCATTGAGGTGTCAAGACCAGCACACTTGTGTATTGTGATGGCTCACTTTGGAGTATCAGATTTCGAACAAACGAACGATGGATATGCAAAGCCAGTATGTGTAAGCACAACGGTCCTCTGAACCATTAGCTGAAAGCCGGGATCTTTAGATCATCTGTTTAACATTGACCGAGAACAGATTGGTCTCGCAAGCCTAATATTTGCTTGCTAAGTGGAGACCAGCAGACTTATGTATTGTAGTAATATGACACATTAGAGTGTGAGACTTATGGCTAACAATTGATGTAAAATCACACCTATTGCATGTAAGCCAACATACAGACAATGAGCCACGGAACTGATCTGTTGAGGCACTTGCCGAAACCCGGGATTGAACCAGGGACCTTTAGATCTTCAGTCTAACGCTCTCCCAACTGAGCTATTTCGGCATGAAATGGTGTTTCCATCAAAGGCTGAAGTGCAATATTCTATATAGGGAGCACACATCCATGACTACCAATTTGAAAGAATACACTCAGCTTCAGGCTTGATCTTCACACAACTTGATATTCAGTGAAAAATGTCAAGTTGAAGTCCCACCTTCCACAAATTGAAGGCCATTCACCCAAAAAAAGAAAGTCATAAATTGACTGCCAATTCTTCACTTGTACAATTCCTGACACAAGATTTATAGAAAAGTACTTTGAAAATCGTAATTCTGTCACATTTGCCTCAAAGAGATCGTCTTGAAAGACTACATTTGCAGTAAGGAGTCAAGACCAGCACACTTGTGGATTGTGAGAGCACATTTTGGAATATCAGATTTAGAACCAACAAATGACGGAAAACAACACCTAGGATTTGGAAGTGCAATGACCCACTGAGCGCTAACGTTGATGTCCAACCATCCACAAATTCAAGGCCATTCACCGAAAAAAGAATGTCATAAATTGACTGCCAATTTTTCACTTGTACACTTCCTGACACAAGATTTAGAGAAAAGTACTTTGAAAATCTTAATTCTGTCACATTTGCCTCAAAGAGATCGTCTTGAAAGACTACATTTGCATTGAGAAGTCAAGACCAGCACACTTGTGTATTGTGAGAGCACACTTTGGATATCAGATTTAGAACAAACAAATGATGGAAAACCACACCTAGTATGTGGATGTGCAATGACCCACTGAGCGCTAAAGTTGATGTCACACCTCTCACAAATTCAAGGCCATTCAGCGAAAATAGAATGTCATAAATTGACTGCCAATTTTTCACTTGTACACTTCCTGACACAAGATTTAGAGAAAAGTACTTTGAAAATCTTAATTCTGTCACATTTGCCAAAGAGATCGTCTTGAAAGACTACATTTGCATTGAGGTGTCAAAACCAGCACACTTGTGTATTGTGATGGCTCACTTTGGAGTATCAGATTTAGAACAAACGAACGATGGATATCCAAAGCCAGTATGTGTAAGCACAACGGTCCTCTGAACCATTAGCTGAAAGCCGGGATCTTTAGATCATCTGTTTAACATTGACCGAGAACAGATTGGTCTCGCAAGCCTAATATTTGCTTGCTAAGTGGAGACCAGCAGACTTATGTATTGTAGTAATATGACACATTAGAGTGTGAGACTTATGGCTAACAATTGATGTAAAATCACACCTATTGCATGTAAGCCAACATACAGACAATGAGCCACGGAACTGATCTGTTGAGGCACTTGCCGAAACCCGGGATTGAACCAGGGACCTTTAGATCTTCAGTCTAACGCTCTCCCAACTGAGCTATTTCGGCATGAAATGGTGTTTCCATCAAAGGCTGAAGTGCAATATTCTATATAGGGAGCACACATCCATGACTACCAATTTGAAAGAATACACTCAGCTTCAGGCTTGATCTTCACACAACTTGATATTCAGTGAAAAATGTCAAGTTGAAGTCCCACCTTCCACAAATTGAAGGCCATTCACCCAAAAACAGAAAGTCATAAATTTACTGCCAATTCTTCACTTGTACAATTCCTGACACAAGATTTATAGAAAAGTACTTTGAAAATCGTAATTCTGTCACATTTGCCTCAAAGAGATCGTCTTGAAAGACTACATTTGCAGTAAGGAGTCAAGACCAGCACACTTGTTGATTGTGAGAGCACATTTTGGAATATCAGATTTAGAACCAACAAATGACGGAAAACAACACCTAGGATTTGGAAGTGCAATGACCCACTGAGCGCTAACGTTGATGTCCAACCATCCACAAATTCAAGGCCATTCACCGAAAAAAGAATGTCATAAATTGACTGCCAATTTTTCACTTGTACACTTCCTGACACAAGATTTAGAGAAAAGTACTTTGAAAATCTTAATTCTGTCACATTTGCCTCAAAGAGATCGTCTGGAAAGACTACATTTGCATTGAGAAGTCAAGACCAGCACACTTGTGTATTGTGAGAGCACACTTTGGATATCAGATTTAGAACAAACAAATGATGGAAAACCACACCTAGTATGTGGATGTGCAATGACCCACTGAGCGCTAAAGTTGATGTCACACCTCTCACAAATTCAAGGCCATTCAGCGAAAATAGAATGTCATAAATTGACTGCCAATTTTTCACTTGTACACTTCCTGACACAAGATTTCGAGAAAAGTGCTTTGAAAATCGTAATTCTGTCACCATCTAGAAGAGTATGTCTTGAAAGACTACATTTGCATTGAGGAGTCAAGACCAGCACACTTATGAATTGTGATGGCTCACTTTGGAGTATCAGATTTAGAACTAACGAATGATGGATTACCACACCTAGTATGTGGAAGTGCAATGACCCACTGAACGCTAAAGTTGATGTGCCACCATCCACAAATTCAAGGCCATTCAGCGAAAAAAGAATGTCATAAATTGACTGCCAATTCTTCACTCGTACACTTCCTGACACAAGATTTAGAGAAAAGTACTTTGAAAATCTTAATTCTGTCACATTTGCCTCAAAGAGATCGTCTTGAAAGACTACATTTGCAGTGAGGAGTCAAGACCAGCACACTTGTGTATTGTGAGAGCACACATTGGAATATCAGATTTAGAACCAACAAATGACGGAAAACCACACCTAGGATGTGGAAGTGCAATGACCCACTGAGCGCTAACGTTGATGTCCAACCATCCACAAATTCAAGGCCATTCAGCGAAAAAAGAATGTCATAAATTGACTGCCAATTCTTCACTTGTACACTTCCTGACACAAGATTTATAGAAAAGTGCTTTGAAAATCGTAATTCTGTCACCATCTAGAAGAGATCGTCTTGAAAGACTACATTTGCATTGAGGTGTCAAGACCAGCACACTTGTGTATTGTGATGGCTCACTTTGGAGTATCAGATTTAGAACAAACGAACGATGGATAACCACAGCTAGTATGTGTAAGCACAAAGGTCCACTGAACAATTAGCTGAAAGCCGGGATCTTTAGATCATCTGTTTAACATTGACCGAGAACAGATTGGTCTCGCAAGCCTATTATTTGCTTGCTCAGTGGAGACCAGCAGACTTATGTATTGTAGTAAAATGACACTTTAGAGTATGAGACTTATGGCTAACAATTGATGTAAAATCACACCTATTGCATATAAGCCAACGAGCCACGGAACAGTTCTGTTGAGGCACTTGCCGAAACCCGGGATTGAACCAGGGACCTTTAGATCTTCAGTCTAACGCTCTCCCAACTGAGCTATTTCGGCATGAAATGGTGTTTCCATCAAAGGCTGAAGTGCAATATTCTATATAGGGCGCACACATCCATGACTACCAATTTGTAAGAATACACTCAGCTTCAGGCTTGATCTTCACACAACTTGATATTCAGTGAAAAATGTCAAGTTGAAGTCCCACCTTCCACAAATTGAAGGCCATTCACCCAAAAAAAGAATGTCATAAATTGACTGCCAATTCTTCACTTGTACACTTCCTGACACAAGATTTATAGAAAAGTACTTTGAAAATCGTAATTCTGTCACATTTGCCTCAAAGAGTTCGTCTTGAAAGACTACATTTGCAGTAAGGAGTCAAGACCAGCACACTTGTGTATTGTGAGAGCACACTTTGGAATATCAGATTTAGAACCAACAAATGACGGAAAACCACACCTAGGATGTGGAAGTGCAATGACCCACTGAGCGCTAACGTTGATGTCCAACCATCCACAAATTCAAGGCCATTCAGCGATAAAAGAATGTCATAAATTGACTGCCAATTCTTCACTTGTACACTTCCTGACACAAGATTTCGAGAAAAGTGCTTTGAAAATCTTAATTCTGTCACCATCTAGAAGTGTACGTCTTGAAAGACCACATTTGCATTGAGGAGTCAAGACCAGCACACTTATGAATTGTGATTGCTCACTTTGGAGTATCAGATTTAGAACTAACGAATGATGGATTACCACACCTAGTATGTGGAAGTGCAATGAACCACTGAGCGCTAACGTTGATGTCCCACCATCCACAAATTCAAGGCCATTCAGCGAAAAAAGAATGTCATAAATTGACTGCCAATTCTTCACTTGTACACTTCCTGACACAAGATTTATAGAAAAGTGCTTTGAAAATCGTAATTCTGTCACCATCTAGAAGAGATCGTCTTGAAAGACTACATTTGCATTGAGGTGTCAAGACCAGCACACTTGTGTATTGTGATGGCTCACTTTGGAGTATCAGATTTAGAACTAACGAACGATGGATATCCAAAGCCAGTATGTGTAAGCACAACGGTCCTCTGAACCATTAGCTGAAAGCCGGGATCTTTAGATCATCTGTTTAACATTGACCGAGAACAGATTGGTCTCGCATGCCTAATATTTGCTTGCTCAGCGGAGCCCAGCAGACTTATGTATTGTAGTAATATGACACTTATGGCAAACAATTGATGTAACACCACATCTATTTCAAGAAAGCCAAAATACAGACAATGACCCACGGAACAGTTCTGTTGAGGCACTTGCCGAAACCCTGGACTGAACCAAGGACTTTTAGATCTTCAGTCTAACGTTCTCCCAACTGAGCTATTTCGGCATGAAATGGCGTTTCCATCAAAGGCTAAAGTGCAATATTCTATATAGGGCGCACACATCCATGACAACCAATTTGAAAGAATACACTCAGCTTCAGGCTTGATCTTCACACAACTTGATATTCAGTGAAAAATGTCAAGTTGAAGTCCCACCTTCCACAAATTGAAGGCCATTCACCCAAAAAAAGAATGTCATAAATTGACAGCCAATCCTTCACTTGTACACTTCCTGACACAAGAATTATAGAAAAGTACTTTGAAAATCTTAATCCTGTCACATTTGCCTCAAAGAGATCGTCTTGAAAGACTACATTTGCATAGAGGTGTCAAGACCAGCACACTTGTGTATTGTTATGGCTCACTTTGGAGTATCAGATTTAGAACTAACGAACGATGGATAACCACAGCTAGTATGTGTAAGCACAACGGTCCACTGAACCATTAGCTGAAAGCCGGGATCTTTAGATCATCTGTTTAACATTGACCGAGAACAGATTGGTCTCGCAAGCCTAATATTTGCTTGCTAAGTGGAGACCAGCAGACTTATGTATTGTAGTAATATGACACTTTAGAGTATGAGACTTATGGCTAACAATTAATGTAAAATCCCACCTATTGCACGTAAGCTAACACACAGACAATGACCCACGGAACTGATCTGTTGAGGGACTTGCCGAAACCCGGGATTGAACCAGGGACCTTTAGATCTTCAGTCTAACGCTCTCCCAACTGAGCTATTACGGCATGAAATGGTGTTTCCATCAAAGGCGAAAGTGCAATATTCTATATAGGGCGCACACATCCATGACTACCAATTTGTAAGAATACACTCAGCTTCAGGCTTGATCTTCACACAACTTGATATTCAGTGAAAAATGTCAAGTTGAAGTCCCACCTTCCACAAATTGAAGGCCATTCAGCGAAAAAAGAATGTCATAAATTGACTGGGAATTCTTCACTTGTACACTTCCTGACACAAGATTTATAGAAAAGTACTTTGAAAATCGTAATTCTGTCACCATCTAGAAGAGATCGTCTTGAAAGACTACATTTGCATTGAGGTGTCAAGACCAGCACACTTGTGTATTGTGATGGCTCACTTTGGAGTATCAGATTTAGAACTAACGAACGATGGATATCCAAAGCCAGTATGTGTAAGCACAACGGTCCACTGAACCATTAGCTGAAAGCCGGGATCTTTAGATCATCTGTTTAACATTGACCGAGAACAGATTGGTCTCGCAAGCCTAATATTTGCTTGCTAAGTGGAGACCAGCAGACTTATGTATTGTAGTAATATGACACTTTAGAGTATGAGACTTATGGCTAACAATTAATGTAAAATTGCAGCTATTGCACGTAAGCCAACATACAGACAATGACCCACGGAACTGATCTGTTGAGGCACTTGCCGAAACCCGGGATTGAACCAGGGACCTTTAGATCTTCAGTCTAACGCTCTCCCAACTGAGCTATTTCGGCATGAAATAGCGTTTCCATCAAAGGCTGAAGTGCAATATTCTATATAGGGAGCACACATCCATGACTACCAATTTGAAAGAATACACTGAGCTTCAGGCTTGATCTTCACACAACTTGATATTCAGTGAAAAATGTCAAGTTGAAGTCCCACCTTCCACAAATTGAAGGCCATTCACCCAAAAAAAGAAAGTAATAGATTGACTGCCAATTCTTCACTTGTACACTTCCTGACACAAGATTTATAGAAAAGTAATTTGAAAATCGTAATTCTGTCACATTTGCCTCAAAGAGTTCGTCTTGAAAGACTACATTTGCAGTAAGGAGTCAAGACCAGCACACTTGTGGATTGTGAGAGCACATTTCGGAATATCAGATTTAGAATCAACAAATGATGGAAAACCACACCTAGGATGTGGAAGTGCAATGACCCACTGAGCGCTAAAGTTGATGTGCCACCATACACAAATTCAAGGCCATTCACCCAAAAAAAGAAAGTCATAAATTGACTGCCAATTCTTCACTTGTACACTTCCTGACAAAAGATTTATAGAAAAGTACTTTGAAAATCGTAATTCTGTCACCATCTAGAAGAGATCGTCTTGAAAGACTACATTTGCATTGAGGTGTCAAGACCAGCACACTTGTGTATTGTGATGGCTCACTTTGGAGTATCAGATTTCGAACAAACGAACGATGGATATGCAAAGCCAGTATGTGTAAGCACAACGGTCCACTGAACCATTAGCTGAAAGCCGGGATCTTTAGATCATCTGTTTAACATTGACCGAGAACAGATTGGTCTCGCAAGCCTAATATTTGCTTGCTAAGTGGAGACCAGCAGACTTATGTATTGTAGTAATATGACACTTTAGAGTATGAGACTTATGGCTAACAATTAATGTAAAATCCCACCTATTGCACGTAAGCCAACACACAGACAATGACCCACGGAACTGATCTGTTGAGGGACTTGCCGAAACCCGGGATTGAACCAGGGACCTTTAGATCTTCAGTCTAACGCTCTCCCAACTGAGCTATTACGGCATGAAATGGTGTTTCCATCAAAGGCTAAAGTGCAATATTCTATATAGGGCGCACACATCCATGACTACCAATTTGTAAGAATACACTCAGCTTCAGGCTTGATCTTCACACAACTTGATATTCAGTGAAAAATGTCAAGTTGAAGTCCCACCTTCCACAAATTGAAGGCCATTCAGCGAAAAAAGAATGTCATAAATTGACTGGGAATTCTTCACTTGTACACTTCCTGACACAAGATTTATAGAAAAGTACTTTGAAAATCGTAATTCTGTCACCATCTAGAAGAGATCGTCTTGAAAGACTACATTTGCATTGAGGTGTCAAGACCAGCACACTTGTGTATTGTGATGGCTCACTTTGGAGTATCAGATTTAGAACTAACGAACGATGGATATCCAAAGCCAGTATGTGTAAGCACAACGGTCCACTGAACCATTAGCTGAAAGCCGGGATCTTTAGATCATCTGTTTAACATTGACCGAGAACAGATTGGTCTCGCAAGCCTAATATTTGCTTGCTAAGTGGAGACCAGCAGACTTATGTATTGTAGTAATATGACACTTTAGAGTATGAGACTTATGGCTAACAATTAATGTAAAATTGCAGCTATTGCACGTAAGCCAACATACAGACAATGACCCACGGAACTGATCTGTTGAGGCACTTGCCGAAACCCGGGATTGAACCAGGGACCTTTAGATCTTCAGTCTAACGCTCTCCCAACTGAGCTATTTCGGCATGAAATAGCGTTTCCATCAAAGGCTGAAGTGCAATATTCTATATAGGGAGCACACATCCATGACTACCAATTTGAAAGAATACACTGAGCTTCAGGCTTGATCTTCACACAACTTGATATTCAGTGAAAAATGTCAAGTTGAAGTCCCACCTTCCACAAATTGAAGGCCATTCACCCAAAAAAAGAAAGTAATAGATTGACTGCCAATTCTTCACTTGTACACTTCCTGACACAAGATTTATAGAAAAGTAATTTGAAAATCGTAATTCTGTCACATTTGCCTCAAAGAGTTCGTCTTGAAAGACTACATTTGCAGTAAGGAGTCAAGACCAGCACACTTGTGGATTGTGAGAGCACATTTCGGAATATCAGATTTAGAATCAACAAATGATGGAAAACCACACCTAGGATGTGGAAGTGCAATGACCCACTGAGCGCTAAAGTTGATGTGCCACCATACACAAATTCAAGGCCATTCACCCAAAAAAAGAAAGTCATAAATTGACTGCCAATTCTTCACTTGTACACTTCCTGACAAAAGATTTATAGAAAAGTACTTTGAAAATCGTAATTCTGTCACCATCTAGAAGAGATCGTCTTGAAAGACTACATTTGCATTGAGGTGTCAAGACCAGCACACTTGTGTATTGTGATGGCTCACTTTGGAGTATCAGATTTCGAACAAACGAACGATGGATATGCAAAGCCAGTATGTGTAAGCACAACGGTCCTCTGAACCATTAGCTGAAAGCCGGGATCTTTAGATCATCTGTTTAACATTGACCGAGAACAGATTGGTCTCGCAAGCCTAATATTTGCTTGCTAAGTGGAGACCAGCAGACTTATGTATTGTAGTAATATGACACATTAGAGTGTGAGACTTATGGCTAACAATTGATGTAAAATCACACCTATTGCATGTAAGCCAACATACAGACAATGAGCCACGGAACTGATCTGTTGAGGCACTTGCCGAAACCCGGGATTGAACCAGGGACCTTTAGATCTTCAGTCTAACGCTCTCCCAACTGAGCTATTTCGGCATGAAATGGTGTTTCCATCAAAGGCTGAAGTGCAATATTCTATATAGGGAGCACACATCCATGACTACCAATTTGAAAGAATACACTCAGCTTCAGGCTTGATCTTCACACAACTTGATATTCAGTGAAAAATGTCAAGTTGAAGTCCCACCTTCCACAAATTGAAGGCCATTCACCCAAAAAAAGAAAGTCATAAATTGACTGCCAATTCTTCACTTGTACAATTCCTGACACAAGATTTATAGAAAAGTACTTTGAAAATCGTAATTCTGTCACATTTGCCTCAAAGAGATCGTCTTGAAAGACTACATTTGCAGTAAGGAGTCAAGACCAGCACACTTGTGGATTGTGAGAGCACATTTTGGAATATCAGATTTAGAACCAACAAATGACGGAAAACAACACCTAGGATTTGGAAGTGCAATGACCCACTGAGCGCTAACGTTGATGTCCAACCATCCACAAATTCAAGGCCATTCACCGAAAAAAGAATGTCATAAATTGACTGCCAATTTTTCACTTGTACACTTCCTGACACAAGATTTAGAGAAAAGTACTTTGAAAATCTTAATTCTGTCACATTTGCCTCAAAGAGATCGTCTTGAAAGACTACATTTGCATTGAGAAGTCAAGACCAGCACACTTGTGTATTGTGAGAGCACACTTTGGATATCAGATTTAGAACAAACAAATGATGGAAAACCACACCTAGTATGTGGATGTGCAATGACCCACTGAGCGCTAAAGTTGATGTCACACCTCTCACAAATTCAAGGCCATTCAGCGAAAATAGAATGTCATAAATTGACTGCCAATTTTTCACTTGTACACTTCCTGACACAAGATTTAGAGAAAAGTACTTTGAAAATCTTAATTCTGTCACATTTGCCAAAGAGATCGTCTTGAAAGACTACATTTGCATTGAGGTGTCAAAACCAGCACACTTGTGTATTGTGATGGCTCACTTTGGAGTATCAGATTTAGAACAAACGAACGATGGATATCCAAAGCCAGTATGTGTAAGCACAACGGTCCTCTGAACCATTAGCTGAAAGCCGGGATCTTTAGATCATCTGTTTAACATTGACCGAGAACAGATTGGTCTCGCAAGCCTAATATTTGCTTGCTAAGTGGAGACCAGCAGACTTATGTATTGTAGTAATATGACACATTAGAGTGTGAGACTTATGGCTAACAATTGATGTAAAATCACACCTATTGCATGTAAGCCAACATACAGACAATGAGCCACGGAACTGATCTGTTGAGGCACTTGCCGAAACCCGGGATTGAACCAGGGACCTTTAGATCTTCAGTCTAACGCTCTCCCAACTGAGCTATTTCGGCATGAAATGGTGTTTCCATCAAAGGCTGAAGTGCAATATTCTATATAGGGAGCACACATCCATGACTACCAATTTGAAAGAATACACTCAGCTTCAGGCTTGATCTTCACACAACTTGATATTCAGTGAAAAATGTCAAGTTGAAGTCCCACCTTCCACAAATTGAAGGCCATTCACCCAAAAACAGAAAGTCATAAATTTACTGCCAATTCTTCACTTGTACAATTCCTGACACAAGATTTATAGAAAAGTACTTTGAAAATCGTAATTCTGTCACATTTGCCTCAAAGAGATCGTCTTGAAAGACTACATTTGCAGTAAGGAGTCAAGACCAGCACACTTGTTGATTGTGAGAGCACATTTTGGAATATCAGATTTAGAACCAACAAATGACGGAAAACAACACCTAGGATTTGGAAGTGCAATGACCCACTGAGCGCTAACGTTGATGTCCAACCATCCACAAATTCAAGGCCATTCACCGAAAAAAGAATGTCATAAATTGACTGCCAATTTTTCACTTGTACACTTCCTGACACAAGATTTAGAGAAAAGTACTTTGAAAATCTTAATTCTGTCACATTTGCCTCAAAGAGATCGTCTGGAAAGACTACATTTGCATTGAGAAGTCAAGACCAGCACACTTGTGTATTGTGAGAGCACACTTTGGATATCAGATTTAGAACAAACAAATGATGGAAAACCACACCTAGTATGTGGATGTGCAATGACCCACTGAGCGCTAAAGTTGATGTCACACCTCTCACAAATTCAAGGCCATTCAGCGAAAATAGAATGTCATAAATTGACTGCCAATTTTTCACTTGTACACTTCCTGACACAAGATTTCGAGAAAAGTGCTTTGAAAATCGTAATTCTGTCACCATCTAGAAGAGTATGTCTTGAAAGACTACATTTGCATTGAGGAGTCAAGACCAGCACACTTATGAATTGTGATGGCTCACTTTGGAGTATCAGATTTAGAACTAACGAATGATGGATTACCACACCTAGTATGTGGAAGTGCAATGACCCACTGAACGCTAAAGTTGATGTGCCACCATCCACAAATTCAAGGCCATTCAGCGAAAAAAGAATGTCATAAATTGACTGCCAATTCTTCACTCGTACACTTCCTGACACAAGATTTAGAGAAAAGTACTTTGAAAATCTTAATTCTGTCACATTTGCCTCAAAGAGATCGTCTTGAAAGACTACATTTGCAGTGAGGAGTCAAGACCAGCACACTTGTGTATTGTGAGAGCACACATTGGAATATCAGATTTAGAACCAACAAATGACGGAAAACCACACCTAGGATGTGGAAGTGCAATGACCCACTGAGCGCTAACGTTGATGTCCAACCATCCACAAATTCAAGGCCATTCAGCGAAAAAAGAATGTCATAAATTGACTGCCAATTCTTCACTTGTACACTTCCTGACACAAGATTTATAGAAAAGTGCTTTGAAAATCGTAATTCTGTCACCATCTAGAAGAGATCGTCTTGAAAGACTACATTTGCATTGAGGTGTCAAGACCAGCACACTTGTGTATTGTGATGGCTCACTTTGGAGTATCAGATTTAGAACAAACGAACGATGGATAACCACAGCTAGTATGTGTAAGCACAAAGGTCCACTGAACAATTAGCTGAAAGCCGGGATCTTTAGATCATCTGTTTAACATTGACCGAGAACAGATTGGTCTCGCAAGCCTATTATTTGCTTGCTCAGTGGAGACCAGCAGACTTATGTATTGTAGTAAAATGACACTTTAGAGTATGAGACTTATGGCTAACAATTGATGTAAAATCACACCTATTGCATATAAGCCAACGAGCCACGGAACAGTTCTGTTGAGGCACTTGCCGAAACCCGGGATTGAACCAGGGACCTTTAGATCTTCAGTCTAACGCTCTCCCAACTGAGCTATTTCGGCATGAAATGGTGTTTCCATCAAAGGCTGAAGTGCAATATTCTATATAGGGCGCACACATCCATGACTACCAATTTGTAAGAATACACTCAGCTTCAGGCTTGATCTTCACACAACTTGATATTCAGTGAAAAATGTCAAGTTGAAGTCCCACCTTCCACAAATTGAAGGCCATTCACCCAAAAAAAGAATGTCATAAATTGACTGCCAATTCTTCACTTGTACACTTCCTGACACAAGATTTATAGAAAAGTACTTTGAAAATCGTAATTCTGTCACATTTGCCTCAAAGAGTTCGTCTTGAAAGACTACATTTGCAGTAAGGAGTCAAGACCAGCACACTTGTGTATTGTGAGAGCACACTTTGGAATATCAGATTTAGAACCAACAAATGACGGAAAACCACACCTAGGATGTGGAAGTGCAATGACCCACTGAGCGCTAACGTTGATGTCCAACCATCCACAAATTCAAGGCCATTCAGCGATAAAAGAATGTCATAAATTGACTGCCAATTCTTCACTTGTACACTTCCTGACACAAGATTTCGAGAAAAGTGCTTTGAAAATCTTAATTCTGTCACCATCTAGAAGTGTACGTCTTGAAAGACCACATTTGCATTGAGGAGTCAAGACCAGCACACTTATGAATTGTGATTGCTCACTTTGGAGTATCAGATTTAGAACTAACGAATGATGGATTACCACACCTAGTATGTGGAAGTGCAATGAACCACTGAGCGCTAACGTTGATGTCCCACCATCCACAAATTCAAGGCCATTCAGCGAAAAAAGAATGTCATAAATTGACTGCCAATTCTTCACTTGTACACTTCCTGACACAAGATTTATAGAAAAGTGCTTTGAAAATCGTAATTCTGTCACCATCTAGAAGAGATCGTCTTGAAAGACTACATTTGCATTGAGGTGTCAAGACCAGCACACTTGTGTATTGTGATGGCTCACTTTGGAGTATCAGATTTAGAACTAACGAACGATGGATATCCAAAGCCAGTATGTGTAAGCACAACGGTCCTCTGAACCATTAGCTGAAAGCCGGGATCTTTAGATCATCTGTTTAACATTGACCGAGAACAGATTGGTCTCGCATGCCTAATATTTGCTTGCTCAGCGGAGCCCAGCAGACTTATGTATTGTAGTAATATGACACTTATGGCAAACAATTGATGTAACACCACATCTATTTCAAGAAAGCCAAAATACAGACAATGACCCACGGAACAGTTCTGTTGAGGCACTTGCCGAAACCCTGGACTGAACCAAGGACTTTTAGATCTTCAGTCTAACGTTCTCCCAACTGAGCTATTTCGGCATGAAATGGCGTTTCCATCAAAGGCTAAAGTGCAATATTCTATATAGGGCGCACACATCCATGACAACCAATTTGAAAGAATACACTCAGCTTCAGGCTTGATCTTCACACAACTTGATATTCAGTGAAAAATGTCAAGTTGAAGTCCCACCTTCCACAAATTGAAGGCCATTCACCCAAAAAAAGAATGTCATAAATTGACAGCCAATCCTTCACTTGTACACTTCCTGACACAAGAATTATAGAAAAGTACTTTGAAAATCTTAATCCTGTCACATTTGCCTCAAAGAGATCGTCTTGAAAGACTACATTTGCATAGAGGTGTCAAGACCAGCACACTTGTGTATTGTTATGGCTCACTTTGGAGTATCAGATTTAGAACTAACGAACGATGGATAACCACAGCTAGTATGTGTAAGCACAACGGTCCACTGAACCATTAGCTGAAAGCCGGGATCTTTAGATCATCTGTTTAACATTGACCGAGAACAGATTGGTCTCGCAAGCCTAATATTTGCTTGCTAAGTGGAGACCAGCAGACTTATGTATTGTAGTAATATGACACTTTAGAGTATGAGACTTATGGCTAACAATTAATGTAAAATCCCACCTATTGCACGTAAGCTAACACACAGACAATGACCCACGGAACTGATCTGTTGAGGGACTTGCCGAAACCCGGGATTGAACCAGGGACCTTTAGATCTTCAGTCTAACGCTCTCCCAACTGAGCTATTACGGCATGAAATGGTGTTTCCATCAAAGGCGAAAGTGCAATATTCTATATAGGGCGCACACATCCATGACTACCAATTTGTAAGAATACACTCAGCTTCAGGCTTGATCTTCACACAACTTGATATTCAGTGAAAAATGTCAAGTTGAAGTCCCACCTTCCACAAATTGAAGGCCATTCAGCGAAAAAAGAATGTCATAAATTGACTGGGAATTCTTCACTTGTACACTTCCTGACACAAGATTTATAGAAAAGTACTTTGAAAATCGTAATTCTGTCACCATCTAGAAGAGATCGTCTTGAAAGACTACATTTGCATTGAGGTGTCAAGACCAGCACACTTGTGTATTGTGATGGCTCACTTTGGAGTATCAGATTTAGAACTAACGAACGATGGATATCCAAAGCCAGTATGTGTAAGCACAACGGTCCACTGAACCATTAGCTGAAAGCCGGGATCTTTAGATCATCTGTTTAACATTGACCGAGAACAGATTGGTCTCGCAAGCCTAATATTTGCTTGCTAAGTGGAGACCAGCAGACTTATGTATTGTAGTAATATGACACTTTAGAGTATGAGACTTATGGCTAACAATTAATGTAAAATTGCAGCTATTGCACGTAAGCCAACATACAGACAATGACCCACGGAACTGATCTGTTGAGGCACTTGCCGAAACCCGGGATTGAACCAGGGACCTTTAGATCTTCAGTCTAACGCTCTCCCAACTGAGCTATTTCGGCATGAAATAGCGTTTCCATCAAAGGCTGAAGTGCAATATTCTATATAGGGAGCACACATCCATGACTACCAATTTGAAAGAATACACTGAGCTTCAGGCTTGATCTTCACACAACTTGATATTCAGTGAAAAATGTCAAGTTGAAGTCCCACCTTCCACAAATTGAAGGCCATTCACCCAAAAAAAGAAAGTAATAGATTGACTGCCAATTCTTCACTTGTACACTTCCTGACACAAGATTTATAGAAAAGTAATTTGAAAATCGTAATTCTGTCACATTTGCCTCAAAGAGTTCGTCTTGAAAGACTACATTTGCAGTAAGGAGTCAAGACCAGCACACTTGTGGATTGTGAGAGCACATTTCGGAATATCAGATTTAGAATCAACAAATGATGGAAAACCACACCTAGGATGTGGAAGTGCAATGACCCACTGAGCGCTAAAGTTGATGTGCCACCATACACAAATTCAAGGCCATTCACCCAAAAAAAGAAAGTCATAAATTGACTGCCAATTCTTCACTTGTACACTTCCTGACAAAAGATTTATAGAAAAGTACTTTGAAAATCGTAATTCTGTCACCATCTAGAAGAGATCGTCTTGAAAGACTACATTTGCATTGAGGTGTCAAGACCAGCACACTTGTGTATTGTGATGGCTCACTTTGGAGTATCAGATTTCGAACAAACGAACGATGGATATGCAAAGCCAGTATGTGTAAGCACAACGGTCCACTGAACCATTAGCTGAAAGCCGGGATCTTTAGATCATCTGTTTAACATTGACCGAGAACAGATTGGTCTCGCAAGCCTAATATTTGCTTGCTAAGTGGAGACCAGCAGACTTATGTATTGTAGTAATATGACACTTTAGAGTATGAGACTTATGGCTAACAATTAATGTAAAATCCCACCTATTGCACGTAAGCCAACACACAGACAATGACCCACGGAACTGATCTGTTGAGGGACTTGCCGAAACCCGGGATTGAACCAGGGACCTTTAGATCTTCAGTCTAACGCTCTCCCAACTGAGCTATTACGGCATGAAATGGTGTTTCCATCAAAGGCTAAAGTGCAATATTCTATATAGGGCGCACACATCCATGACTACCAATTTGTAAGAATACACTCAGCTTCAGGCTTGATCTTCACACAACTTGATATTCAGTGAAAAATGTCAAGTTGAAGTCCCACCTTCCACAAATTGAAGGCCATTCAGCGAAAAAAGAATGTCATAAATTGACTGGGAATTCTTCACTTGTACACTTCCTGACACAAGATTTATAGAAAAGTACTTTGAAAATCGTAATTCTGTCACCATCTAGAAGAGATCGTCTTGAAAGACTACATTTGCATTGAGGTGTCAAGACCAGCACACTTGTGTATTGTGATGGCTCACTTTGGAGTATCAGATTTAGAACTAACGAACGATGGATATCCAAAGCCAGTATGTGTAAGCACAACGGTCCACTGAACCATTAGCTGAAAGCCGGGATCTTTACATCATCTGTTTAACATTGACCGAGAACAGATTGGTCTCGCAAGCCTAATATTTGCTTGCTAAGTGGAGACCAGCAGACTTATGTATTGTAGTAATATGACACTTTAGAGTATGAGACTTATGGCTAACAATTAATGTAAAATTGCAGCTATTGCACGTAAGCCAACATACAGACAATGACCCACGGAACTGATCTGTTGAGGCACTTGCCGAAACCCGGGATTGAACCAGGGACCTTTAGATCTTCAGTCTAACGCTCTCCCAACTGAGCTATTTCGGCATGAAATAGCGTTTCCATCAAAGGCTGAAGTGCAATATTCTATATAGGGAGCACACATCCATGACTACCAATTTGAAAGAATACACTGAGCTTCAGGCTTGATCTTCACACAACTTGATATTCAGTGAAAAATGTCAAGTTGAAGTCCCACCTTCCACAAATTGAAGGCCATTCACCCAAAAAAAGAAAGTAATAAATTGACTGCCAATTCTTCACTTGTACACTTCCTGACACAAGATTTATAGAAAAGTACTTTGAAAATCGTAATTCTGTCACATTTGCCTCAAAGAGTTCGTCTTGAAAGACTACATTTGCAGTAAGGAGTCAAGACCAGCACACTTGTGGATTGTGAGAGCACATTTTGGAATATCAGATTTAGAATCAACAAATGATGGAAAACCACACCTAGGATGTGGAAGTGCAATGACCCACTGAGCGCTAAAGTTGATGTGCCACCATCCACAAATTCAAGGCCATTCAGCGAAAAAAGAATGTCATAAATTGACTGCCAATTTTTCACTTGTACACTTCCTGATACAAGATTTAGAGAAAAGTACTTTGAAAATCTTAATTCTGTCACATTTGCCTCAAAGAGATCGTCTTGAAAGACTACATTTGCATTGAGGTGTCAAGACCAGCACACTTGTGTATTGTGATGGCTCACTTTGGAGTATCAGATTTAGAACTAACGAACGATGGATAACCACAGCTAGTATGTGTAAGCACAACGGTCCACTGAACCATTAGCTGAAAGCCGGGATCTTTAGATCATCTGTTTAACATTGACCGAGAACAGATTGGTCTCGCAAGCCTAATATTTGCTTGCTAAGTGGAGACCAGCAGACTTATGTATTGTAGTAATATGACACTTTAGAGTATGAGACTTATGGCTAACAATTAATGTAAAATTGCAGCTATTGCACGTAAGCCAACATACAGACAATGACCCACGGAACTGATCTGTTGAGGCACTTGCCGAAACCCGGGATTGAACCAGGGACCTTTAGATCTTCAGTCTAACGCTCTCCCAACTGAGCTATTTCGGCATGAAATAGTCTTTCCATCAAAGGCTAAAGTGCAATATTCTATATAGGGAGCACACATCCATGACTACTAATTTGTAAGAATACACTCAGCTTCAGGCTTGATCTTCACACAACTTGATATTCAGTGAAAAATGTCAAGTTGAAGTCCCACCTTCCACAAATTGAAGGCCATTCAGCCAAAAAAGAATGTCATAAATTGACTCGGAATTCTTTGTTGTTGTGCCTCACAACCTCACCACAGGGGTGCCCCAAGGCTCGGTGCTAGGACCCCTCCTCTTTGCCATATACACCACCTCACTGGGCCCGATCATCGGCTCACTTGGCTTTTCATATCACTGCTATGCGGATGATACTCAACTCTATCTGTCCTTCCCGCCAGACGACCCTACTATCTCGACGCGGATCTCGGATTGTGGCGAAAACGGAACTGCTGGTCTTCCCGGCCAAACAAGGTATTTATCACAACATTGATATTAAAATCGACTCTCTATCTCTTGTTCCTACCAAGGCTGCAAGGAATCTTGGTGTCATTATTGATGACCAACTGACATCCTCGGACCATGTTGCCGCAGTCTCCCGGTCCTGCCGCTTCGCACTACTCAACATCCGAAAAGTCAGGCCGTACCTGACCCAATATGCCACTCAACTGCTGGTACAAACCTTGGTGATGTCCCGTCTCGACTACTGCAATGCCCTCTTAACAGGCTTGCCGGCCTGTGCGGTGAAGCCACTTCAGATGATACAGAATGCGGCGGCGCGACTGGTGTTCAACCAGCCAAAGAGGGCACATGTCACTCCGCTGCTCATCGAGCTCCACTGGTTACCTGTAGCCGCCCGCATCAAGTTCAAGTCTCTTATGCTGGCCTACAGAGTGATTGTTGGGAATGCTCCCGCCTACTTAAATGCTCTTGTAAGAGCACATGTTGCCCCCCGGATGCTGCGCTCGTCAAATGAGCGTCGCCTGGCTCTGCCGGCCATACAGCCACGGCAATCCAGGCTATTCTCATTTGTAGTTCCACGTTGGTGGAACGAGCTGCCAAAAATGACCAGAGCGGGGACCTCCCTCTCTGTCTTTAAGAAGCACCTGAAGACCCAGCTCTTCAGTGAGTACCTCCTGTCCTAATCTACAATTACTTTGCACCACCTTGCAGTATTTATTGTAACACCAATGTTGTTGTTACACTAATCTCTGTCGCAATGTAGCTGAATGTTATTCTCCCTTGTAAGTCGCTTTGGATAAAAGCGTCTGCCAAATGTAATAATACGACACTTTAGAGTACGAGACTTATGGCTAACAATTGATGTAGAATCACACCTATTGCACGTAAGCCAACATACAGACAATGACCCACGGAACGGATCTGTTGAGGTACTTGCCGAAACCCGGGATTGAACCAGGGACCTTTAGATCTTCAGTCTAACGCTCTCCCAACTGAGCTATTTCGGCATGAAATGGTGTTTCCATCAAAGGCTAAAGTGCAATATTCTATATAGGGCGCACACATCCATGACAACCAATTTGAAAGAATACACTCAGCTTCAGGCTGGATCTTCACACAACTTGATATTCAGTGAAAAATGTCAAGTTGAAGTCCCACCATCCACAAATTGAAGGCCATTCACCCAAAAAAACAATGTCATAAATTGACTGCCAATTCTTCACTTGTACACTTCCTGACACAAGATTTATGGAAAAGTACTTTGAAAATCGTAATTCTGTCACATTTGCCTCAAAGAGATCGTCTTGAAAGACTACATTTGCATTGAGGTGTCAAGACCAGCACACTTGTGTATTGTGATGGCTCACTTTGGAGTATCAGATTTAGAACTAACGAACGATGGATAACCACAGCTAGTATGTGTAAGCACAACGGTCCACTGAACCATTAGCTGAAAGCCGGGATCTTTAGATCATCTGTTTAACATTGACCGAGAACAGATTGGTCTCGCAAGCCTAATATTTGCTTGCTAAGTGGAGACCAGCAGACTTATGTATTGTAGTAATATGACACTTTAGAGTATGAGACTTATGGCTAACAATTGATGTAAAATCAAACCTATTGCACGTAAGCCAACATACAGACAATGACCCACGGAACTGATCTGTTGAGGTACTTGCCGAAACCCGGGATTGAACCAGGGACCTTTAGATCTTCAGTCTAACGCTCTCCCAACTGAGCTATTTCGGCATGAAATGGTGTTTCCATCAAAGGCTAAAGTGCAATATTCTATATAGGGCGCACACATCCATGACAACCAATTTGAAAGAATACACTCAGCTTCAGGCTGGATCTTCACACAACTTGATATTCAGTGAAAAATGTCAAGTTGAAGTCCCACCATCCACAAATTGAAGGCCATTCACCCAAAAAAACAATGTCATAAATTGACTGCCAATTCTTCACTTGTACACTTCCTGACACAAGATTTATGGAAAAGTACTTTGAAAATCGTAATTCTGTCACATTTGCCTCAAAGAGATCGTCTTGAAAGACTACATTTGCATTGAGGTGTCAAGACCAGCACACTTGTGTATTGTGATGGCTCACTTTGGAGTATCAGATTTAGAACTAACGAACGATGGATAACCACAGCTAGTATGTGTAAGCACAACGGTCCACTGAACCATTAGCTGAAAGCCGGGATCTTTAGATCATCTGTTTAACATTGACCGAGAACAGATTGGTCTCGCAAGCCTAATATTTGCTTGCTAAGTGGAGACCAGCAGACTTATGTATTGTAGTAATATGACACTTTAGAGTATGAGACTTATGGCTAACAATTGATGTAAAATCAAACCTATTGCACGTAAGCCAACATACAGACAATGACCCACGGAACTGATCTGTTGAGGTACTTGCCGAAACCCGGGATTGAACCAGGGACCTTTAGACTAACGATCTCCCAACTGAGCTATTTCGGCATGAAATGGTGTTTCCATCAAAGGCTAAAGTGCAATATTCTATATAGGGAGCACACATCCATGACTACCAATTTGAAAGAATACACTCAGCTTCAGGCTTGATCTTCACACAACTTGATATTCAGTGAAAAATGTCAAGTTGAAGTCCCACCTTCCACAAATTGAAGGCCATTCACCCAAAAAAAGAATGTCATAAATTGACTGCCAATTCTTCACTTGTACACTTCCTGACACAAGATTTAGAGAAAAGTGCTTTGAAAATGGTAATTCTGTCACCATCTAGAATAGATCGTCTTGAAAGACTACATTTGCATTGAGGTGTCATGACCAGCACACTTGTGTATTGTGATGGCTCACTTTGGAGTATCAGATTTAGAACTAACGAACGATGGATAACCACAGCTAGTATGTGTAAGCACAACGGTCCACTGAACCATTAGCTGAAAGCCGGGATCTTTAGATCATCTGTTTAACATTGACCGAGAACAGATTGGTCTCGCAAGCCTAATATTTGCTTGCTAAGTGGAGACCAGCAGACTTATGTATTGTAGTAATATGACACTTTAGAGTATGAGACTTATGGCTAACAATTAATGTAAAATTGGAGCTATTGCACGTAAGCCAACATACAGACAATGACCCCCGGAACTGATCTGTTGAGGCACTTGCCGAAAACCGGGATTGAACAAGGGACCTTTAGATCTTCAGTCTAACGCTCTCCCAACTGAGCTATTTCGGCATGAAATGGTGTTTCCATCAAAGGCTGAAGTGCAATATTCTATATAGGGAGCACACATCCATGACTACCAATTTGAAAGAATACACTCAGCTTCAGGCTCGATCTTCACACAACTTGATATTCAGTGAAAAATGTCAAGTTGAAGTCCCACCTTCCACAAATTGAAGGCCATTCACCCAAAAAAAGAAAGTCATAAATTGACTGCCAATTCTTCACTTGTACACTTCCTGACACAAGATTTATAGAAAAGTACTTTGAAAATCGTAATTCTGTCACATTTGCCTCAAAGAGATCGTCTTGAAAGACTACATTTGCAGTAAGGAGTCAAGACCAGCACACTTGTGGATTGTGAGAGCACATTTTGGAATATCAGATTTAGAATCAACAAATGATGGAAAACCACACCTAGGATGTAGAAGTGCAATGACCCACTGAGCGCTAAAGTTGATGTGCCACCATACACAAATTCAAGGCCATTCAGCGAAAAAAGAATGTCATAAATTGACTGCCAATTTTTCACTTGTACACTTCCTGACACAAGATTTAGAGAAAAGTACTTTGAAAATCTTAATTCTGTCACATTTGCCTCAAAGAGATCGTCTTGAAAGACTACATTTGCATTGAGGTGTCAAGACCAGCACACTTGTGTATTGTGATGGCTCACTTTGGAGTATCAGATTTAGAACTAACGAACGATGGATAACCACAGCTAGTATGTGTAAGCACAACGGTCCACTGAACCATTAGCTGAAAGCCGGGATCTTTAGATCATCTGTTTAACATTGACCGAGAACAGATTGGTCTCGCAAGCCTAATATTTGCTTGCTAAGTGGAGCCCAGCAGACTTATGTATTGTAGTAATATGACACTTATGGCAAACAATTGATGTAACACCACATCTATTTCAAGAAAGCCAAAATACAGACAATGACCCACGGAACAGTTCTGTTGAGGCACTTGCCGAAACCCTGGACTGAACCAAGGACTTTTAGATCTTCAGTCTAACGCTCTCCCAACTGAGCTATTTCGGCATGAAATGGCGTTTCCATCAAAGGCTAAAGTGCAATATTCTATATAGGGCGCACACATCCATGACGACCAATTTGAAAGAATACACTCAGCTTCAGGCTTGATCTTCACACAACTTGATATTCAGTGAAAAATGTCAAGTTGAAGTCCCACCTTCCACAAATTGAAGGCCATTCACCCAAAAAAACAATGTCATAAATTGACTGCCAATTCTTCACTTGTACACTTCCTGACACAAGATTTATGGAAAAGTACTTTGAAAATCTTAATTCTGTCACATTTGCCTCAAAGAGATCGTCTTGAAAGACTACATTTGCATTGAGAAGTCAAGACCAGCACACTTGTGTATTGTGAGAGCACACTTTGGATATCAGATTTAGAACTAACAAATGATGGAAAACCAAACCTAGTATGTGGATGTGCAATGACCCACTGAGCGCTAAAGTTGATGTCACACCTCTCACAAATTCAAGGCCATTCAGCGAAAAAAGAATGTCATAAATTGACTGCCAATTCTTCACTTGTACACTTCCTGACATAAGATTTATAGAAAAGTGCCTTGAAAATCTTAATTCTGTCACATTTGCCTCAAAGAGATCGTCTTGAAAGACTACATTTGCATTGAGGAGTCAAGACCAGCACACTTGTGTATTGTGATAGCACATTTTGGAATATCAGTTTTAGAACCAACAAATGATGGAAAACTACACCTAGTATGTGGAAATGCAATGACCCACTGAGCGCTAAAGTTGATGTGCCACCATACACAAATTCAAGGCCATTCAGCGAAAAAAGAATGTCATAAATTGACTGCCAATTTTTCACTTGTACACTTCCTGACACAAGATTTAGAGAAAAGTACTTTGAAAATCTTAATTCTGTCACATTTGCCAAAGAGATCGTCTTGAAAGACTACATTTGCATTGAGGTGTCAAGACCAGCACACTTGTGTATTGTGATGGCTCACTTTGGAGTATCAGATTTAGAACAAACGAACGATGGATATCCAAAGCCAGTATGTGTAAGCACAACGGTCCTCTGAACCATTAGCTGAAAGCCGGGATCTTTAGATCATCTGTTTAACATTGACCGAGAACAGATTGGTCTCGCAAGCCTAATATTTGCTTGCTAAGTGGAGACCAGCAGACTTATGTATTGTAGTAATATGACACATTAGAGTGTGAGACTTATGGCTAACAATTGATGTAAAATCACACCTATTGCATGTAAGCCAACATACAGACAATGAGCCACGGAACAGTTCTGTTGAGGCACTTGCCGAAACCCGGGATTGAACCAGGGACCTTTAGATCTTCAGTCTAACGCTCTCCCAACTGAGCTATTGCGGCATGAAATGGTGTTTCCATCAAAGGCTGAAGTGCAACTCTATATAGGGAGCACACATCCATGACTACCAATTTGAAAGAATACACTCAGCTTCAGGCTTGATCTTCACACAACTTGATATTCAGTGAAAAATGTCAAGTTGAAGTCCCACCTTCCACAAATTGAAGGCCATTCACCCAAAAAAAGAAAGTCATAAATTGACTGCCAATTCTTCACTTGTACACTTCCTGACACAAGATTTATAGAAAAGTACTTTGAAAATCGTAATTCTGTCACATTTGCCTCAAAGAGATCGTCTTGAAAGACTACATTTGCAGTAAGGAGTCAAGACCAGCACACTTGTGGATTGTGAGAGCACATTTTGGAATATCAGATTTAGAACCAACAAATGACGGAAAACAACACCTAGGATGTGGAAGTGCAATGACCCACTGAGCGCTAACGTTGATGTCCAACCATCCACAAATTCTAGGCCATTCAGCGAAAAAAGAATGTCATAAATTGACTTCCAATTCTTCACTTGTACACTTCCTGACACAAGATTTAGAGAAAAGTACTTTGAAAATCTTAATTCTGTCACATTTGCCTCAAAGAGATCTTCTTGAAAGACTACATTTGCATTGAGAAGTCAAGACCAGCACACTTGTGTATTGTGAGAGCACACTTTGGATATCAGATTTAGAACTAACAAATGATGGAAAACCACACCTAGTATGTGGATGTGCAATGACCCACTGAGCGCTAAAGTTGATGTCACACCTCTCACAAATTCAAGGCCATTCAGCGAAAATAGAATGTCATAAATTGACTGCCAATTCTTCACTTGTACACTTCCTGACATAAGATTTATAGAAAAGTGCCTTGAAAATCTTAATTCTGTCACATTTGCCTCAAAGAGATCGTCTTGAAAGACTACATTTGCATTGAGGAGTCAAGACCAGCACACTTGTGTATTGTGATAGCACATTTTGGAATATCAGTTTTAGAACCAACAAATGATGGAAAACTACACCTAGTATGTGGAAATGCAATGACCCACTGAGCGCTAAAGTTGATGTCCCACTATCCACAAATCCAAGGCCATTCAGCGAAAAAAGAATGTCATAAATTGACTGCCAATTCTTCACTTGTACACTTCCTGACACAAGATTTATAGAAAAGTACTTTGAAAATCGTAATTCTGTCACATTTGCCTCAAAGAGATCGTCTTGAAAGACTACATTTGCATTGAGGTGTCAAGACCAGCACACTTGTGTATTGTGATGGCTCACTTTGGAGTATCAGATTTAGAACAAACGAACAATGGATATCCAAAGCCAGTATGTGTAAGCACAACGGTCCTCTGAACCATTAGCTGAAAGCCGGGATCTTTAGATCATCTGTTTAACATTGACCGAGAACAGATTGGTCTCGCAAGCCTAACATTTGCTTGCCAAGTGGAGACCAGCAGCCTTATGTATTGTAGTAATATGACACTTTAGAGTATGAGACTTATGGCTAATGTAGAATCACACCTATTGCACGTAAGCCAACATACAGACAATGACCCACGGAACTGATCTGTTGAGGCACTTGCCGAAACCCGGGATTGAACCAGGGACCTTTAGATCTTCAGTCTAACGCTCTCCCAACTGAGCTATTTCGGCATGAAATGGTGTTTCCATCAAAGGCTGAAGTGCAATATTCTATATAGGGAGCACACATCCATGACTACCAATTTGAAAGAATACACTCAGCTTCAGGCTGGATCTTCACACAACTTGATATTCAGTGAAAAATGTCAAGTTGAAGTCCCACCTTCCACAAATTGAAGGCCATTCACCCAAAAAAAGAAAGTCATAAATTGACTGCCAATTCTTCACTTGTACAATTCCTGACACAAGATTTATAGAAAAGTACTTTGAAAATCGTAATTCTGTCACATTTGCCTCAAAGAGATCGTCTTGAAAGACTACATTTGCAGTAAGGAGTCAAGACCAGCACACTTGTGGATTGTGAGAGCACATTTTGGAATATCAGATTTAGAATCAACAAATGATGGAAAACCACACCTAGGATGTGGAAGTGCAATGACCCACTGAGCGCTAAAGTTGATGTGCCACCATACACAAATTGAAGGCCATTCAGCGAAAAAAGAATGTCATAAATTGACTGCCAATTTTTCACTTGTACACTTCCTGACACAAGATTTAGAGAAAAGTACTTTGAAAATCTTAATTCTGTCACATTTGCCAAAGAGATCGTCTTGAAAGACTACATTTGCATTGAGGTGTCAAGACCAGCACACTTGTGTATTGTGATGGCTCACTTTGGAGTATCAGATTTAGAACAAACGAACGATGGATATCCAAAGCCAGTATGTGTAAGCACAACGGTCCTCTGAACCATTAGCTGAAAGCCGGGATCTTTAGATCATCTGTTTAACATTGACCGAGAACAGATTGGTCTCGCAAGCCTAATATTTGCTTGCTAAGTGGAGACCAGCAGACTTATGTATTGTAGTAATATGACACATTAGAGTGTGAGACTTATGGCTAACAATTGATGTAAAATCACACCTATTGCATGTAAGCCAACATACAGACAATGAGCCACGGAACAGTTCTGTTGAGGCACTTGCCGAAACCCGGGATTGAACCAGGGACCTTAAGATCTTCAGTCTAACGCTCTCCCAACTGAGCTATTGCGGCATGAAATGGTGTTTCCATCAAAGGCTGAAGTGCAACTCTATATAGGGAGCACACATCCATGACTACCAATTTGAAAGAATACACTCAGCTTCAGGCTTGATCTTCACACAACTTGATATTCAGTGAAAAATGTCAAGTTGAAGTCCCACCTTCCACAAATTGAAGGCCATTCACCCAAAAAAAGAAAGTCATAAATTGACTGCCAATTCTTCACTTGTACACTTCCTGACACAAGATTTATAGAAAAGTACTTTGAAAATCGTAATTCTGTCACATTTGCCTCAAAGAGATCGTCTTGAAAGACTACATTTGCAGTAAGGAGTCAAGACCAGCACACTTGTGGATTGTGAGAGCACATTTTGGAATATCAGATTTAGAACCAACAAATGACGGAAAACAACACCTAGGATGTGGAAGTGCAATGACCCACTGAGCGCTAACGTTGATGTCCAACCATCCACAAATTCTAGGCCATTCAGCGAAAAAAGAATGTCATAAATTGACTTCCAATTCTTCACTTGTACACTTCCTGACACAAGATTTAGAGAAAAGTACTTTGAAAATCTTAATTCTGTCACATTTGCCTCAAAGAGATCTTCTTGAAAGACTACATTTGCATTGAGAAGTCAAGACCAGCACACTTGTGTATTGTGAGAGCACACTTTGGATATCAGATTTAGAACTAACAAATGATGGAAAACCACACCTAGTATGTGGATGTGCAATGACCCACTGAGCGCTAAAGTTGATGTCACACCTCTCACAAATTCAAGGCCATTCAGCGAAAATAGAATGTCATAAATTGACTGCCAATTCTTCACTTGTACACTTCCTGACATAAGATTTATAGAAAAGTGCCTTGAAAATCTTAATTCTGTCACATTTGCCTCAAAGAGATCGTCTTGAAAGACTACATTTGCATTGAGGAGTCAAGACCAGCACACTTGTGTATTGTGAGAGCACATTTTGGAATATCAGTTTTAGAACCAACAAATGATGGAAAACTACACCTAGTATGTGGAAATGCAATGACCCACTGAGCGCTAAAGTTGATGTCCCACCAACCACAAATTCAAGGCCATTCAGCGAAAAAAGAATGTCATAAATTGACTGCCAATTCTTCACTTGTGCACTTCCTGACATAAGATTTATAGAAAAGTGCCTTGAAAATCGTAATTCTGTCACATTTGCCTCAAAGAGATCGTCTTGAAAGACTACATTTGCATTGAGAAGTCAAGACCAGCACACTTGTGTATTGTGAGAGCACACTTTGGATATCAGATTTAGAACTAACAAATGATGGAAAACCACACCTAGTATGTGGATGTGCAATGACCCACTGAGCGCTAAAGTTGATGTCACACCTCTCACAAATTCAAGGCCATTCAGCGAAAAAAGAATGTCATAAATTGACTGCCAATTCTTCACTTGTACACTTCCTGACATAAGATTTATAGAAAAGTGCCTTGAAAATCTTAATTCTGTCACATTTGCCTCAAAGAGATCGTCTTGAAAGACTACATTTGCATTGAGGAGTCAAGACCAGCACACTTGTGTATTGTGATAGCACATTTTGGAATATCAGTTTTAGAACCAACAAATGATGGAAAACTACACCTAGTATGTGGAAATGCAATGACCCACTGAGCGCTAAAGTTGATGTCCCACCATCCACAAATCCAAGGCCATTCAGCGAAAAAAGAATGTCATAAATTGACTGCCAATTCTTCACTTGTACACTTCCTGACACAAGATTTATAGAAAAGTACTTTGAAAATCGTAATTCTGTCACATTTGCCTCAAAGAGATCGTCTTGAAAGACTACATTTGCATAGAGGTGTCAAGACCAGCACACTTGTGTATTGTGATGGCTCACTTTGGAGTATCAGATTTAGAACAAACGAACAATGGATATCCAAAGCCAGTATGTGTAAGCACAACGGTCCTCTGAACCATTAGCTGAAAGCCGGGATCTTTAGATCATCTGTTTAACATTGACCGAGAACAGATTGGTCTCGCAAGCCTAATATTTGCTTGCTAAGTGGAGACCAGCAGACTTATGTATTGTAGTAATATGACACATTAGAGTGTGAGACTTATGGGTAACAATTGATGTAAAATCAAACCTATTGCATGTAAGCCAACATAAAGACAATGAGCCACGGAACAGTTCTGTTGAGGCACTTGCCGAAACCCGGGATTGAACCAGGGACCTTTAGATCTTCAGTCTAACGCCCTCCCAACTGAGCTATTTCGGCATGAAATGGTGTTTCCATCAAAGGCTAAAGTGCAATATTCTATATAGGGAGCACACATCCATGACTACCAATTTGAAAGAATACACTCAGCTTCAGGCTTGATCTTCACACAACTTGATATTCAGTGAAAAATGTCAAGTTGAAGTCCCACCTTCCACAAATTGAAGGCCATTCACCCAAAAAAACAATGTCATAAATTGACAGCCAATTCTTCACTTGTACACTTCCTGACACAAGATTTATAGAAAAGTACTTTGAAAATCGTAATTCTGTCACATTTGCCTCAAAGAGTTCGTCTTGAAAGACTACATTTGCAGTAAGGAGTCAAGACCAGCACACTTGTGGATTGTGAGAGCACATTTTGGAATATCAGATTTAGAATCAACAAATGATGGAAAACCACACCTAGGATGTGGAAGTGCAATGACCCACTGAGCGCTAAAGTTGATGTGCCACCATACACAAATTCAAGGCCATTCAGCGAAAAAAGAATGTCATAAATTGACTGCCAATTTTTCACTTGTACACTTCCTGACACAAGATTTAGAGAAAAGTACTTTGAAAATCGTAATTCTGTCACATTTGCCTCAAAGAGATCGTCTTGAAAGACTACATTTGCATAGAGGTGTCAAGACCAGCACACTTGTGTATTGTGATGGCTCACTTTGGAGTATCAGATTTAGAACTAACGAACGATGGATAACCACAGCTAGTATGTGTAAGCACAACGGTCCACTGAACCATTAGCTGAAAGCCGGGATCTTTAGATCATCTGTTTAACATTGACCGAGAACAGATTGGTCTCGCAAGCCTAATATTTGCTTGCTAAGTGGAGACCAGCAGACTTATGTATTGTAGTTGAGCTCTAGTGCTGAGGTTGCTGTGTAGTGTATCACTGCTCGTATTGTAATATTGCAACTTGGACTACTGGATTGACTCTGTACATTTCACTGCTATTTGCTGATCTGCCAACAAGCTTGTGTTCCAGACACACCCCCTATTCAGGTAAGTCCTCTCTTATGTGGGCGTGCTCTTAGCCAGGTGCAACCCTAATCACACGAGCAGCTGTATTCTATCACCTATTTATGGTCCTGCCCTTGAAGCGTTAGCTTCAAGCGTTGGCCCGTTTGTAGTCGCTCTCGTGTGAAGACGCACGTCTACCTCTGCACGTCAACCGAAGCAAGGACACCGAACAAGGCAAACCTGCCTTCTTTCTCTCACTCCATACAAAATGTGCTACTACCGCATCCCTACAACTTCAAGGTCACCCAGAAAGCGTCGTTATACCATACGCCGATGCAATCCGGGTAACCTCAGGTCCCTGCAGCAAACATCTTCTGCAAAGACCTCCTTCTCTGTTGGCTTGTGGAATTGTCGATCTGCAGTTAACAAGGCAGACTTCATTTCTGGTCATGCCAACCAACTCTCCTTAGAGCTCCTTGCTCTCACTGAGACATGGATTAAACCGGAAGATAGCGCAACCCCGGCTGCACTCTCCACTAACTACTCATTCTCCCACACATCCAGACCATCTGGCCGTGGTGGTGGGACTGGCCTGCTAATTTCCAACACATGGAAATTTAATCCACTGCTGCCTTTAAACAACTTTGCCTCCTTTGAATATCACGCCGTCTTGGTGACTGCTCCGGTGAAAGCCTATGTGGTCGTCATCTACCGTCCACCAGGACAACTAGGTGACTTCCTACATGAGCTTGACACCCTGCTGTCATCAATCCCTGAGCACGAGTGTCCCATGCTCGTCCTCGGAGACATGAACATCCACTTGGACAGTGCGAGCTCGGCTGACTTCCTGTCTTTGGTTCGCTCGTTCGACCTAAGACAGATCCCGACTCCACCGACTCACAAGGCTGGCAAAGAGCTTGATCTCATTCTTGCTCGGAGCTGTACCACCGACAACCTATGGGTCACTCCTCTTCATCTCTCTGACCACTTCTTCATCCACTTCAATGTCCAGCTACCAAAACAACCCCCCACCTCCCCACCCATGGTTACTATCCGCAGCAATCTCCGCAACTTGTCTCCCACCCACTTCTCCTCTGTGCTCTCCTCTTCTCTTCCACCCCACGGCACTTTCTCCTCTCTGCAGGTTAATGATGCCACTGACTCCCTCTGCTCCACCTTGAGCTCATGTCTGGATAGCCTGTGTCCACTATCCACCAGACCTGCTCGTTCAACCCAGTCGCACCCTTGGCTGACTGACACCCTCCGGACAACGTGCACCGACCTCAGAGCAGCCGAGAGGAAATGGCACAAATCCAAAACAACTGAGGATCTTGCTAGCTACCAGACACTGCTGTCCTCCTTCTCCTCCAGCATCACTGCTGCCAAGAAGGCCTTCTTCAACGATAGGATCAACGGTGCCACAGACACACGTAAGTTATTCGCCACCTTCAAGTCTCTGCTTTACCCTCCACCACCTCCCCCAGCTACTAACCTCACTGCCGACTGCCTTGCCTCCTTTTTTACTAACAAAGTGGCAGCCATCAGCAGCCAATTCACTAAACAACTTACTCACAACCTGTCTTCTCCAGCCCTAGGCTCATCGTTCCCTGGTTTCACCCCCCTCGCTGAAAGTGAGGTATCTAAACTACTAACATGTAGCCGTCCCACTACCTGTCCGCTAGATCCGATCCCATCCAACCTCCTTCAAGCCATATCACCGACTATCACCCCGGCAATCACACATGTGATTAATTCTTCCCTAACTTCCGGCACTTTCCCTTCCGCTTTCAAAGCGGCTCGGGTCGCACCACTGCTCCAAAAACCCGCACTCGATCCCAATCAAGTAGGAAACTATCGGCCGGTCTCTCTCCTCCCATTCCTTTCCAAAACCTTAGAGAGGGCGGTCTCTAGACAGGTTACAGAGTACCTGTCAAGAAACAACCTTCTTGATACACTTCAATCTGGCTTCAAAAGTGGTCACTCCACCGAAACAGCCCTGTTGTCTGTGACAGAGGCCTTAAAAACTGCTAGAGCTGCTGCCAAATCCTCGGTCCTCATTCTGCTAGACTTATCAGCTGCTTTTGACACTGTCAATCATTGCATACTCCTGTCCATACTCTCAAGCATGGGCATAACGGGCAGTGCACTTTCCTGGTTCGAATCTTACCTTACTGGGCGCTCGTTCAGTGTGACATGGCGAGGCCAGCTGTCTGTGCCTCACAACCTCACCACAGGGGTGCCCCAAGGCTCGGTGCTAGGACCCCTCCTCTTTGCCATATACACCACCTCACTGGGCCCGATCATCCGCTCACATGGCTTTTCATATCACTGCTATGCGGATGATACTCAACTCTATCTGTCCTTCCCGCCAGACGACCCTACTATCTCGACGCGGATCTCGGATTGTCTCGCTGACATATCCACATGGATGAAGGATTATCATCTTCAACTAAATCTGGCGAAAACGGAACTGCTGGTCTTCCCGGCCAAACAAGGTATTTATCACAACATTGATATTAAAATCGACTCTCTATCTCTTGTTCCTACCAAGGCTGCAAGGAATCTTGGTGTCATTATTGATGACCAACTGACATCCTCGGACCATGTTGCCGCAGTCTCCCGGTCCTGCCGCTTCGCACTACTCAACATCCGAAAAGTCAGGCCGTACCTGACCCAATATGCCACTCAACTGCTGGTACAAACCTTGGTGATGTCCCGTCTCGACTACTGCAATGCCCTCTTAACAGGCTTGCCGGCCTGTGCGGTGAAGCCACTTCAGATGATACAGAATGCGGCGGCGCGACTGGTGTTCAACCAGCCAAAGAGGGCACATGTCACTCCGCTGCTCATCGAGCTCCACTGGTTACCTGTAGCCGCCCGCATCAAGTTCAAGTCTCTTATGCTGGCCTACAGAGTGATTGTTGGGAATGCTCCCGCCTACTTAAATGCTCTTGTAAGAGCACATGTTGCCCCCCGGATGCTGCGCTCGTCAAATGAGCGTCGCCTGGCTCTGCCGGCCATACAGCCACGGCAATCCAGGCTATTCTCATTTGTAGTTCCACGTTGGTGGAACGAGCTGCCAAAAATGACCAGAGCGGGGACCTCCCTCTGTCTTTAAGAAGCACCTGAAGACCCAGCTCTTCAGTGAGTACCTCCTGTCCTAATCTACAATTACTTAGCACCACCTTGCAGTATTTATTGTAACACCAATGTTGTTGTTACACTAATCTCTGTCGCAATGTAGCTGAATGTTATTCTCCCTTGTAAGTCGCTTTGGATAAAAGCGTCTGCCAAATGTAGTAATATGACACTTTAGAGTACGAGACTTATGGCTAACAATTGATGTAGAATCACACCTATTGCACGTAAGCCAACATACAGACAATGACCCACGGAACGGATCTGTTGAGGTACTTGCCGAAACCCGGGATTGAACCAGGGACCTTTAGATCTTCAGTCTAACGCTCTCCCAACTGAGCTATTTCGGCATGAAATGGTGTTTCCATCAAAGGCTAAAGTGCAATATTCTATATAGGGCGCACACATCCATGACAACCAATTTGAAAGAATACACTCAGCTTCAGGCTGGATCTTCACACAACTTGATATTCAGTGAAAAATGTCAAGTTGAAGTCCCACCATCCACAAATTGAAGGCCATTCACCCAAAAAAACAATGTCATAAATTGACTGCCAATTCTTCACTTGTACACTTCCTGACACAAGATTTATGGAAAAGTACTTTGAAAATCGTAATTCTGTCACATTTGCCTCAAAGAGATCGTCTTGAAAGACTACATTTGCATTGAGGTGTCAAGACCAGCACACTTGTGTATTGTGATGGCTCACTTTGGAGTATCAGATTTAGAACTAACGAACGATGGATAACCACAGCTAGTATGTGTAAGCACAACGGTCCACTGAACCATTAGCTGAAAGCCGGGATCTTTAGATCATCTGTTTAACATTGACCGAGAACAGATTGGTCTCGCAAGCCTAATATTTGCTTGCTAAGTGGAGACCAGCAGACTTATGTATTGTAGTAATATGACACTTTAGAGTATGAGACTTATGGCTAACAATTGATGTAAAATCAAACCTATTGCACGTAAGCCAACATACAGACAATGACCCACGGAACTGATCTGTTGAGGTACTTGCCGAAACCCGGGATTGAACCAGGGACCTTTAGACTAACGATCTCCCAACTGAGCTATTTCGGCATGAAATGGTGTTTCCATCAAAGGCTAAAGTGCAATATTCTATATAGGGAGCACACATCCATGACTACCAATTTGAAAGAATACACTCAGCTTCAGGCTTGATCTTCACACAACTTGATATTCAGTGAAAAATGTCAAGTTGAAGTCCCACCTTCCACAAATTGAAGGCCATTCACCCAAAAAAAGAATGTCATAAATTGACTGCCAATTCTTCACTTGTACACTTCCTGACACAAGATTTAGAGAAAAGTGCTTTGAAAATGGTAATTCTGTCACCATCTAGAATAGATCGTCTTGAAAGACTACATTTGCATTGAGGTGTCATGACCAGCACACTTGTGTATTGTGATGGCTCACTTTGGAGTATCAGATTTAGAACTAACGAACGATGGATAACCACAGCTAGTATGTGTAAGCACAACGGTCCACTGAACCATTAGCTGAAAGCCGGGATCTTTAGATCATCTGTTTAACATTGACCGAGAACAGATTGGTCTCGCAAGCCTAATATTTGCTTGCTAAGTGGAGACCAGCAGACTTATGTATTGTAGTAATATGACACTTTAGAGTATGAGACTTATGGCTAACAATTAATGTAAAATTGCAGCTATTGCACGTAAGCCAACATACAGACAATGACCCCCGGAACTGATCTGTTGAGGCACTTGCCGAAAACCGGGATTGAACAAGGGACCTTTAGATCTTCAGTCTAACGCTCTCCCAACTGAGCTATTTCGGCATGAAATGATGTTTCCATCAAAGGCTGAAGTGCAATATTCTATATAGGGAGCACACATCCATGACTACCAATTTGAAAGAATACACTCAGCTTCAGGCTCGATCTTCACACAACTTGATATTCAGTGAAAAATGTCAAGTTGAAGTCCCACCTTCCACAAATTGAAGGCCATTCACCCAAAAAAAGAAAGTCATAAATTGACTGCCAATTCTTCACTTGTACACTTCCTGACACAAGATTTAGAGAAAAGTACTTTGAAAATCTTAATTCTGTCACATTTGCCTCAAAGAGATCGTCTTGAAAGACTACATTTGCATTGAGGTGTCAAGACCAGCACACTTGTGTATTGTGATGGCTCACTTTGGAGTATCAGATTTAGAACTAACGAACGATGGATAACCACAGCTAGTATGTGTAAGCACAACGGTCCACTGAACCATTAGCTGAAAGCCGGGATCTTTAGATCATCTGTTTAACATTGACCGAGAACAGATTGGTCTCGCAAGCCTAATATTTGCTTGCTAAGTGGAGCCCAGCAGACTTATGTATTGTAGTAATATGACACTTATGGCAAACAATTGATGTAACACCACATCTATTTCAAGAAAGCCAAAATACAGACAATGACCCACGGAACAGTTCTGTTGAGGCACTTGCCGAAACCCTGGAATGAACCAAGGACTTTTAGATCTTCAGTCTAACGCTCTCCCAACTGAGCTATTTCGGCATGAAATGGCGTTTCCATCAAAGGCTAAAGTGCAATATTCTATATAGGGCGCACACATCCATGACGACCAATTTGAAAGAATACACTCAGCTTCAGGCTTGATCTTCACACAACTTGATATTCAGTGAAAAATGTCAAGTTGAAGTCCCACCTTCCACAAATTGAAGGCCATTCACCCAAAAAAACAATGTCATAAATTGACTGCCAATTCTTCACTTGTACACTTCCTGACACAAGATTTATGGAAAAGTACTTTGAAAATCTTAATTCTGTCACATTTGCCTCAAAGAGATCGTCTTGAAAGACTACATTTGCATTGAGAAGTCAAGACCAGCACACTTGTGTATTGTGAGAGCACACTTTGGATATCAGATTTAGAACTAACAAATGATGGAAAACCACACCTAGTATGTGGATGTGCAATGACCCACTGAGCGCTAAAGTTGATGTCACACCTCTCACAAATTCAAGGCCATTCAGCGAAAATAGAATGTCATAAATTGACTGCCAATTTTTCACTTGTACACTTCCTGACACAAGATTTAGAGAAAAGTACTTTGAAAATCTTAATTCTGTCACATTTGCCAAAGAGATCGTCTTGAAAGACTACATTTGCATTGAGGTGTCAAAACCAGCACACTTGTGTATTGTGATGGCTCACTTTGGAGTATCAGATTTAGAACAAACGAACGATGGATATCCAAAGCAAGTATGTGTAAGCACAACGGTCCTCTGAACCATTAGCTGAAAGCCGGGATCTTTAGATCATCTGTTTAACATTGACCGAGAACAGATTGGTCTCGCAAGCCTAATATTTGCTTGCTAAGTGGAGACCAGCAGACTTATGTATTGTAGTAATATGACACATTAGAGTGTGAGACTTATGGCTAACAATTGATGTAAAATCACAACTATTGCATGTAAGCCAACATACAGACAATGAGCCACGGAACAGTTCTGTTGAGGCACTTGCCGAAACCCGGGATTGAACCAGGGACCTTTAGATCTTCAGTCTAACGCTCTCCCAACTGAGCTATTGCGGCATGAAATGGTGTTTCCATCAAAGGCTGAAGTGCAACTCTATATAGGGAGCACACATCCATGACTACCAATTTGAAAGAATACACTCAGCTTCAGGCTTGATCTTCACACAACTTGATATTCAGTGAAAAATGTCAAGTTGAAGTCCCACCTTCCACAAATTGAAGGCCATTCACCCAAAAAAAGAAAGTCATAAATTGACTGCCAATTCTTCACTTGTACACTTCCTGACACAAGATTTAGAGAAAAGTACTTTGAAAATCTTAATTCTGTCACATTTGCCTCAAAGAGATCTTCTTGAAAGACTACATTTGCATTGAGAAGTCAAGACCAGCACACTTGTGTATTGTGAGAGCACACTTTTGATATCAGATTTAGAACTAACAAATGATGGAAAACCACACCTAGTATGTGGATGTGCAATGACCCACTGAGCGCTAAAGTTGATGTCACACCTCTCACAAATTCAAGGCCATTCAGCGAAAATAGAATGTCATAAATTGACTGCCAATTCTTCACTTGTACACTTCCTGACATAAGATTTATAGAAAAGTGCCTTGAAAATCTTAATTCTGTCACATTTGCCTCAAAGAGATCGTCTTGAAAGACTACATTTGCATTGAGGAGTCAAGACCAGCACACTTGTGTATTGTGATAGCACATTTTGGAATATCAGTTTTAGAACCAACAAATGATGGAAAACTACACCTAGTATGTGGAAATGCAATGACCCACTGAGCGCTTAAGTTGATGTCCCACCAACCACAAATTCAAGGCCATTCAGCGAAAAAAGAATGTCATAAATTGACTGCCAATTCTTCACTTGTACACTTCCTGACATAAGATTTATAGAAAAGTGCCTTGAAAATCGTAATTCTGTCACATTTGCCTCAAAGAGATCGTCTTGAAAGACTACATTTGCATTGAGAAGTCAAGACCAGCACACTTGTGTATTGTGAGAGCACACTTTGGATATCAGATTTAGAACTAACAAATGATGGAAAACCACACCTAGTATGTGGATGTGCAATGACCCACTGAGCGCTAAAGTTGATGTCACACCTCTCACAAATTCAAGGCCATTCAGCGAAAAAAGAATGTCATAAATTGACTGCCAATTCTTCACTTGTACACTTCCTGACATAAGATTTATAGAAAAGTGCCTTGAAAATCTTAATTCTGTCACATTTGCCTCAAAGAGATCGTCTTGAAAGACTACATTTGCATTGAGGAGTCAAGACCAGCACACTTGTGTATTGTGATAGCACATTTTGGAATATCAGTTTTAGAACCAACAAATGATGGAAAACTACACCTAGTATGTGGAAATGCAATGACCCACTGAGCGCTAAAGTTGATGTCCCACCATCCACAAATCCAAGGCCATTCAGCGAAAAAAGAATGTCATAAATTGACTGCCAATTCTTCACTTGTACACTTCCTGACACAAGATTTATAGAAAAGTACTTTGAAAATCGTAATTCTGTCACATTTGCCTCAAAGAGATCGTCTTGAAAGACTACATTTGCATTGAGGTGTCAAGACCAGCACACTTGTGTATTGTGATGGCTCACTTTGGAGTATCAGATTTAGAACAAACGAACAATGGATATCCAAAGCCAGTATGTGTAAGCACAACGGTCCTCTGAACCATTAGCTGAAAGCCGGGATCTTTAGATCATCTGTTTAACATTGACCGAGAACAGATTGGTCTCGCAAGCCTAACATTTGCTTGCCAAGTGGAGACCAGCAGACTTATGTATTGTAGTAATATGACACTTTAGAGTATGAGACTTATGGCTAATGTAGAATCACACCTATTGCACGTAAGCCAACATACAGACAATGACCCACGGAACTGATCTGTTGAGGCACTTGCCGAAACCCGGGATTGAACCAGGGACCTTTAGATCTTCAGTCTAACGCTCTCCCAACTGAGCTATTTCGGCATGTAATGGTGTTTCCATCAAAGGCTGAAGTGCAATATTCTATATAGGGAGCACACATCCATGACTACCAATTTGAAAGAATACACTCAGCTTCAGGCTTGATCTTCACACAACTTGATATTCAGTGAAAAATGTCAAGTTGAAGTCCCACCTTCCACAAATTGAAGGCCATTGACCCAAAAAAAGAAAGTCATAAATTGACTGCCAATTCTTCACTTGTACACTTCCTGACACAAGATTTATAGAAAAGTACTTTGAAAATCGTAATTCTGTCACATTTGCCTCAAAGAGATCGTCTTGAAAGACTACATTTGCAGTAAGGAGTCAAGACCAGCACACTTGTGGATTGTGAGAGCACATTTTGGAATATCAGATTTAGAACCAACAAATGATGGAAAACCACACCTAGGATGTGGAAGTGCAATGACCCACTGAGCGCTAAAGTTGATGTGCCACCATACACAAATTCAAGGCCATTCAGCGAAAAAAGAATGTCATAAATTGACTGCCAATTTTTCACTTGTACACTTCCTGACACAAGATTTAGAGAAAAGTACTTTGAAAATCTTTATTCTGTCACATTTGCCTCAAAGAGATCGTCTTGAAAGACTACATTTGCAGTGAGGTGTCAAGACCAGCACACTTGTGTATTGTGATGGCTCACTTTGGAGTATCAGATTTAGAACTAACGAACGATGGATAACCACAGCTAGTATGTGTAAGCACAACGGTCCACTGAACCATTAGCTGAAAGCCGGGATCTTTAGATCATCTGTTTAACATTGACCGAGAACAGATTGGTCTCGCAAGCCTAATTTTTGCTTGCTACGTGGAGACCAGCAGACTTATGTATTGTAGTAATATGACACATTAGAGTGTGAGACTTATGGCTAACAATTGATGTGAAATCACACCTATTGCATGTAAGCCAACATACAGACAATGACCGACGGAACAGTTCTGTTGAGGGACTTGCCGAAACCTGGGATTGAACCAGGGACCTTTAGATCTTCAGTCTAACGCTCTCCCAACTGAGCTATTTCGGCATGAAATGGCACTTTTTTTAAAGTTGATGTCCCACCATCCAACAAATGATGGAAAACCACACCTAGTATGTGGAAGTGCAATGACCCACTAAGCGCTAAAGTTGATGTGCCACCATCCACAAATTCAAGGCCATTCACCGATAAAGGAATGTCATAAATTGACTGCGAATTCTTCACTTGTACACTTCCTGACACAAGATTTTGAGAAAAGTTCTTTGAAAATCGTAATTCTGTCACCATCTAGAAGAGATCGTCTTGAAAGACTCCATTTGCATTGAGGAGTCAAGACCAGCAGACTTGTGTATTGTGATGGCTCACTTTGGAGTATCAGATTTAGAACTAACAAATGATGAATAGCCACAGCTAGTATGTATAAGCCAACGTAAGTACAATGGTCCACTTACCGGTTCAGCTGAACCTTATGCTGAAAGCCGGGATCCTTAGACCTTTAGTCTAACGCTACCCCACCTTGACCGAGAACAGATTCGTCCTTCAAGCCTTATTTCAGTTTGCAATGTGAAGACCAGCAGACTTGTGTTTTGTGATGGATAACCACAAATGATGGATAACCACACCTACTACGTGTAAGCCAATGTAAGCACAATTAATCCTCATTATTTTCATTAGAATGTGAAATCTAGCCACTGGGGGTGCACAAGCCAGTGTATCGTCAGATGAATAGAGAGGGTTTCGTTATGCATCCGGCGTAAAAACCATGCCAAGAGTGTTTTGGAGGTGAGGAGAGTGTCGGACAGAGTGATTAGCATGAAGCTGGAAATTGATGGGGTGATAATGAATGTGGTCAGTGCGTATGCTCCCCAAGTTGGGTGTGAGATGGAAGACAAAGAAGAATTCTTTAGTGAGTTGGATGTAGTGGTGGAAAGCATCCCCAAGGGAGAGAGAGTGGTCATTGGAACAGATCTCAATGGGCATGTCAGCGAAGGGATCAGAGACATAGGTGACGAGAAGGTGATGGTTAGGTATGGTGTCAAGGAGAGGAATGTGGAAGGACAGATGGTGGTGGATTTTGCCAAAAGGATGGAATTGCCTGTTGTGAATACGTATTTCAAGAAGAGGGAGGAACACAGGGTGACATACAAAAGTGGAGGAAGATGCACACAGGTGGACTACATCATATGCAGGAGATGCAATCTGAAAGACATTAGTAACTGCAAAGTGATGGTAGGGGAGTGTGTTGCTAGGCAACATCGGATGGTGGTCTGTAGGATGACTCTGGAGGCCAAGAAGAGGAAGCGAGTGAAAGTAGAGCCAAAGATAAAATGGTGGAATTTGAATAAGGAGGAGTGTTGCATGCAATTTAGGGAAGAGGTAAGGCAGGTAATAGGTGGGAATGAACGGTTACCAGATGACTTGGAATCAACTGCAGAAGTGGTGAGGTTAATGGCCAAGAAGGTACTCGGTGTATCATGTGGGAAGAGGAAGGAAGACAAGGACTCTTGGTGGTGGAATGAGGAAGTACAGGAGAGCACAGAGCAGAAGAGGTTGGCAAAGAAGAAATGGGATAGTCAGAAAGATGGAGAAAGTAGACAGGAGTACAAGCTGATGCGGTGGAAGGTGAAGAAAGAAGTGTCAAAGGCAAAGGAAAAGGAAAAGTTGTATGAGAGGTTGGACAGTAAGGAAGGAGAAAATAACTTGTACCGATTGGCAAGACAACGGGACCAAGCTGGGAAGGATGTACAGCAGGTAAGGGTGATGAAGGATAATGATGGGAATGTGCTGACTAGTGAGGAGAGGGTGTTGAGAAGGTGGAAAGGAGTACTTTGAGGAGTTGATGAATGAAGAAAATGAGAGGAAGAGAAGAGTGGATAATGTGGGGATAGTGGATCAAGAAGTGCAGCAAATTAGCAAGGATGAGGTGAGAACAGCATTAAAGAAGATGAAGAGTGGAAAGGCAGTTGGCCCAGATGATGTTGTTGTTTAGGTGAGATGGCAGTGGCAGTGACTGTTTAACACTTTCCTGGAAAGGGAGAGGATGCCAGTAGAGTGGAGAAGAAATGCACTGGTACCTATCTTCAAGAACAAGGGAGATGTACAGAGCTTTTGTAACTAGAGGGGAATAAAATTGATCAGCCACAGCATGAAGCTGTGGGAAAGGGTAGTGGAGGCTAGGTTAAGAAGAGAAGTGGGGATCAGCGAGCAGCAGTATGGTTTCATGCCAGGAAAGAGTACTACAGATGCAATGTTTGCTTTAAGAATGCTGATGGACAGGGGTTGGCAGCGAAGTACGTAAGAGTTGTACAGGATATGTATGAGGGCAGTCAGACAGTAGTAAGGTGTGCAGTAGGTGTGACGAAGGTATTCAAAGTGGAGGTGGGATTGCATCAAGGATCAGCTCTGAGCCCTTTCTTGTTTGCAATGGTGATGGAAAGGTTTACAGATTAATTCAGGCAGTAGTCTCCGTGGACTATGATGTTTGCGGATTTCATTGGGAATGACAAGGATGGACAGGATTAAGAATGAGTACATTAGAGAGACAGCTCAGGTTGGACAGTTTGGTGGAAAAGTGAGAGGCGAGATTGAGATGGTTTGGACACGAGTACACGAGTGGTGTGTAGGAGAGAGGAGAGTTACACTGGGGGAAGGATGCTGAGGATGGAGCAGCCAGGAGAGAGGAAAAGAGGAAGGTGAGGGAGGACATGCAGGTGGTTGGTGTAAGGGAGGAAGATGTGCAGAACATAAGGTATTGGAGGCAGATCATCCGCTGTGGCGACCCCTAATGGGAGCAGCCGAAAGAAGAAGAGGAAGAAGAAGAAGAAGAAGAAGATTTTCATTAGAATGTGACTGTAGAAGTCACAAAGGAGGGAATGTTGTGGTTCAATTAGTAACCTGTTATGATGAAATTTAGTCACCCCACATAAATACCCACAATATGTTATACTAAAATCTATGTAAGTTTTATTCCCAAATTTAATACCAAATTAATATAAAACTATCCCTTAAAAATACCTTTGAAAAGTAGTACACTCTGTAAACCACCAGATGGAGCCATGTTTGAGCAACAGAGGACTATCTCCCAAAGTCATGGAAGGGGCAAGCCCTGACTGAAGAGTCAGCAGAAATCAGTCCTTCTGTTTTTTTGGAAACTGGCTGTCGGTGGAAAACTACAAATGAACGCCATTTTCGAAAGAAGGAGGTTTTCTGCTATGAAGGCCGTGATTGGCTGGCTTAAAAATAACATCAGAGGACCGGTAAACAAAGAAACAAGACTACGATTGGCTCACACATTTCTGATGATTTTTGACACAAAAAGAGGCAAGATATGTAAACGAGCAAACACGTCACTTATGACTATAAAGATTTGAGAACAAAGGAAGAAATTTGTTTGGGTTTCGGGAAACCCACTCCGAGTTTCTTTGTTGTGTCTGTACTTATATGATACACAATAAAACTTGAACGCATCAGCTTCTGTTCTGTTCCAGTGATTTTTGAAGTTGAAGTTTGAAGGTCGGAGTAAGATAAGAGCACCTAGCTGAGACCCAGGTTTTTCAAACTTCGGGCTGAGTATTTTAACGAGGCCAAGGTCCAGGCACTCTCCTTCACAGGCCTCGGCAGTGAATCTCTTCAACGGCAATAATTCATAGACCTCGGCTTGAATCTTTTTGACCACATTAATCTACAGGCCTTGATCTGAATCTATTCGACTACGATAAAATCACACATGTCGGCCCGAATCTTTTAAGCCACAACAACTTTGTATGGTACTTCTCTTCTGGGCCTGTTCCATCGTCTTCTGAACACCCTCAGATACACCTGGTCACCAGGCTCCACCCCGCTTGGTGGGTCTTCTCCTGGTTCTGGAATCCTGTTTTTCTCCTGTTGGAATATAAGCTTATGTATGGCAGTTAGTTGTTTTATTTATTCCCTTATTTCCATTTGCAACTGCTCCAACGGAGGTCCCTTATGGTGTCCTCGAAAGGTAGGTCCAGGCATGGGTCAACCTGTGAGCATTTCATGCAGAGTTAGATGCGTCATTCTGTAAGCCTGCATGCGATAACTCATTAGTGCCAGCGGTAGTGTATCTACCCAATTCAATTTAGCACTTGCACAAATTTTGTTTATTTTTGACTCGAGTATCCCATTCACCCTTTCCACCATTCCCTGTGACTGACGATGGTACACACAATCTAACCTTTGTTTGACATGCAGCTGCTGTATCACTTGTTTTATTGTTTTTTGGATAAACGCTGAGCCATTGTCCGAGCTATCTCTTTCAGAATTCCAAACCTTGGCATTCCTTCTCTGGTCAAAAATTTGATCACTGTAGACATGCTCTGATATTGTGATAGGACTGGTTCTACCCATCTGCTGAATCTGTCAACGACTACTAACATTAACCTTTTCGCATTTTACTTCTTTATTATGTCTACGAAGTCTAAGACCAGATGTCTTAATGGTCCCTCAGGTGTGGCAATGTGTCCAAATGGGGTAGTGATTGTTTTGCTTATGTTGTTTTTTGCACGTCTCACATTCATTAAGTTGATTATCCACCATTGTTTGCAAGTATGGTCACCAAAAACCTTGTTTTCTGATTTTTCTCACTACTTCCCCCCTTGCACAATGGTCAAAACCATGCACATTAGTGATAAGCAATCCTAACAATGCAATTGGTGCCAACAACATCCCATCATGGGTTCACCATAACCCTGTGGGGGTGCGCATAGCACCCCTCTTTATCCACATGTTTTGTTCATAAACTCCAGCTTTTTCCTGCTTGCGGACAACATCTTCTGTAGGTGCAGCCTTAGGCATGGTCAATATTTCCTTGATTGCCCTACTGCTGTTTGAGGCTACTTTGGCAGCCTCTTCGGCAGCAATGTTACCTTTTATAACATAACCATTACATTTATGTGTGCCCGACATTTGATTATTGCCACTTGTTTAGGCAATAGCAATGATGACAATAATTCCACAATCTGATCACAATGCATTATGGGAGACCCATCTGTTTTCTTAAATCCCATAATTTTCTATACTGTTCCAAAAAAATGCACCATGAGCATTATGCAGAATCTGTATATATATATATATATATATATATATATATATATATATATATATATATATATATATACATATATTTACCATTTTTTCTTGTTCCTTCTCGACAGGCAGCTGTAAGAGCTCTCAACTCAGCTAACTGTGCTGAACATGGCTGTTTACAAAGAGAACTTTGAATAACAGCAAACGTTTTGTCTGGGTTCTGCCGTGGCGATAGTGGCGCCGCCCCTAGCGGTCGCCTGCGCCGGAGCTCCGGTTACTTTCTTACTTTTTAGTATTTTTTTCCTTTTTTTATCATAATGTCCGCCAAAAAAACATCAACAGTTAACT